>NW_026865013.1:0-176940 GCF_026571515.1 Ruditapes philippinarum
ATGAATACTTCATCACAAATCTGTGCTGTTGAGTATCATGGCGCTTGGTGGTATAAAAGTTGTTACTATTCAAATCTGAACGGACAGTTTTACGAAAAAAAAGTCTAAAAGGAATTAGGTGGCACCAATGGATGCTCTCGAGGTTAAAGAAACTAGAAATGAAATTTCGTTAGCACTTCTAGAAAAATCTACATGCAATGCTACTGCAGTCATCTATGTTTTTTCCAGATTGTTGCCAGAATTATTTTCTTGGATTTTCTTGATCATCATTATAGAATGATGTTTTGTAAAAAGTTGCCCCGTACTTCACACTTCAGTGTTGTTATATTTTTCTGGTCCTTCGGGATCATTGATGCCATCACTATTTAGTGTTGAGAATTGAGTACCGCTCAAGCCGGTGCTAGGGGGCGTGAGGGATGTTGCACATTTTCAGTATCCCTCACGAACAGACTCAATCAAACCGAGTCTGCAATTCTCTTGTAATTTTGTTGTGATTAATGCTTCCGAGGGATCACTATCCTTCCAGATTTTTATACTTCAACGTTTGACAATTACAACGATAAACACTCTATTTTGCTTTCGGTAATGGTGTGATCCAGGAGTTGTTATCATATTATATATACCAGTAAATCTCATCAAACGGTGGAGCAAATGTAAAATATTCATTCATACCGGGAATTAATCAGACTATTTGCAAAGGAACGGCGAGTTCAAATATCTCCTCCTGCATGTAAAAATGTATGCAAAAATTGTTGGAATGTCACAAAAAATATTTCGAAAACACCTGTAAGAATGAAATTGCGAATGGCACATGCACCGAATTATTGCTAAACGGTTAATGCATGCTAAACATAGCAGCACATTTTCTTCAGGAGCAAAAATGTACAGTATCCATATTTTTAAAAGGCGCAGTACGCCTCGGAAGCCCCTAGGGTTTCATGCATGCATGTTCAAACCAAATTGTTACGTGTATATTCTGTATTCTGTATAAATTGTCATCATTTATAAATTATTTACAAAATTTCACAACCGTATTGTTATGTAAATAAACTCGCTGGGACACATAACATTCTGTTATTTTGATTTGTATAAGAAGTTTTATCCTCATATTTAAAACAATTTCATTCGAACTAACTTAAGCACAAGTGAGACAGAATAAAATGCTAAAATGTTATGCTTTTGTGTCGAGCCAGTGATTACAAAAGACCAGCTCTCAATATCTCAATAAAACAGATTTTATTTTAAACATTTTAACAAATACATGTCTATAATCCATTTGAATATAACATAAATATTATTAGTTGCACAAGTTGCTGACGGGAGAATATAGCCCGAATGAGATAAATATTACACGAGACGCTAGCCTAAAGATTGAATCAAGTTGACTTTTTGGATTATTAAATGTATAATATATGCTATATCTTGTTTTATTGTGGGGGGGTAGGGGAAAACTGACCCACTCTAAAAGTCAGTTTCCTGAAATTTACCATACTGGTGTTGATAAAAAAACATCGTACCCCCAAAGAAAGGTTTAACTATATTACCCCGGGCTGAGAGGAAAACTTCTTAACCACTGGGGCCATCCTTTGTTTCCCTGTAACTTCCCGTATTGGTGTCTAATGAAAAAATTATGGCCCAGGAGGCTCGAACCTAACCCCTGGGCAAAAAGGGAAAACACCTTTACCACTAGGTCATCCCTTGCTTCCTAAACTTACCGTTGGTGCGCAGAAGAAACACTGTAGCTCAAGTGGGGTTTCAATCTATGACCCCGGGTTTAAAAGGCAAACCCCTTTTTCCATTACTACTGTATTCTATATCTTGCAATAAGTGCAAACTGCATTGCATCCAACATGAGTGAATCACATCCCTGACCGACTTCAAATCCACTTTGATTTGGTTTAAAGTCGCACCAACACGTTATAGGTCATATGGCGACATTCCAGCTTTACTAGTGAAGAAAGATTTCTGGTGCCCCTCTGCGTTATTTAAAAAAAAACAGCCACCAGAGTAGAACCACCAATGTTCCATAAGTTAGCTGGATAGCTTTCTGACACGAAAGAATCCGAAGACGTTTGTGCGGCTTGAACCTCCAGTGATGAGAGGGAAGTGGTTAGAAGCCTTAACCTTACCCACTCAGCCACGGACGTCCTTGTTCTAAATAAATCTAACTGAGGGTTTATAAAAATATTGGCACAAAGTTTATCTGGAAAAAATGTATACATAGGTACATCATGGAGCTTGATTCCATGCAGTGCCCTTTAAAGACACACGGGTGTAGAGCTCAATGCATAGTAACTATACATTGATTCACATCACTCAAGTGTACAGGGGTACAAGAGAGGGCCGCATAGTTCTGTAGCACCATGTTATTGTTGCCACCGGCGGAGTGAATGCCTCTCCAGGGAGATCGCTAGATAGATATAGTAGTAAACTCTGTAAAGTTGGCAAACATGCCTTCTTAGACAATATCATGCAATATCTTTACATTATATCTAAAAACTACTTAAACTAACGCCCTTATTTCAACGCTTAACTATGGTGGCCGGTTG
Organism: Ruditapes philippinarum; assembly: GCF_026571515.1. NCBI lineage: Eukaryota > Metazoa > Mollusca > Bivalvia > Venerida > Veneridae > Ruditapes > Ruditapes philippinarum. The sequence goes on from NW_026865013.1 coordinate 2,550, forward strand.
CTGCTAGTTCCAACACGTGAGAAATTTTATCGTTATATCAAATATGTCGCGGGCAATTATGAGCGCACAAGATTTCTGCCCAAATCGTACAAAATGTCGCGGTAAACGTATAAATGTCGCTATTTTAAAACAGTTGTTTGAAACAGCAAGGAACATTTTGACTCCAGTGGCGGGTAGCGTTTGACTCTTCATTTTATCACTCGTTTGTCCGGAAGAGAAAGGAATACGCGACAGCTTTTGCAAGCGGTGTAGAAATTTTACAGAAAATCGAGGCGAAAATTATAGGCCGCGACTTCTGTTCCTCAAAAACGGTCTTTAAAATATTACGGCATGTAATAGCTCTTTTCAGCCTTGACTTTTGGCCCAGAGACATTTCCTGGCATAAAATGTTGAAGCTTAATGCTCAAACTCGACTTTTTACCAGTTATGAATCAAAACAAAATATCGCAGATTATAATGTTCTCAATCGGCTACCTAAAGTAAGCATATGTTTGCGTGGCTAAGTCTACCATGTGAACAGAAATTGTCGCGGTTTTCCTCGTACAATTTGACTTTTTACGACAGAAGTGTGACATAAAAACTCGATAGTTTCTATAAGCCGCGGCATTTTATACAATTTAGACATACAATCTCGCTGATTTAAAAGTTGCCCGCGACATTTTATTAACTGACGGTTAAAATTATCGCGGCTTTTAAATGGCCGCTATCGGCCACCATACTTAACAGTAATAAAGCTAGCTAGTATAAAAGACAATACACATATGGATTTTCAATAACTTTCGAAAGATCAAATTTCGTGCCATTATTCATGAACCCTTCCAAATTAAAAACGCGATTCTTACTATACCACGCAGTATATATGGAGGCGCATAAGTGACACATTAAATGAACGCGCTTCGTGCAATACACTATTCTTATCTTACGGTACACCTCTTGGTTTAATTGCATTTCTCATTGTAGAACCTTTTATATGATTTTTCATCAAGTATTTAAACGTAACCACGACGAACAGACGGACTTCAGGGTTGTTGAAGGAATGCATATCTTTGTATTTCCGCTATGTATAAATTTGTTCTGGGACATATTATGCGATTCCGTATTATTACACTTGCCCACATGTAAGGTAACTAATGTATTTCAAGAAAAAATACTACCATGATTCACTTGTTAACTGACTGACTAGTTTAAATTGCCAAAATAAACTCAATTTCAATAGACTCCCAACTTTCTTAATTATTTATCAGTCACTTCGAAATTATACCTTATTTTAAACACGGCTATGCACCTTAAACCTTGGATGATCCTAGGGTTGATATTGCTGCCATAGTTCAGTGACATGTTATAATTGTATACCAACCAATCGCAACTGTTCGTCTTCGGATAGGGATTATTGATAATAGCCGAGATGTTCCGATTGACTACTAGAGTGCCCCCTCTCAACACAGTGTCCATTCTTATAATAAAATATTATTTAATTATTTTAAGAAAAGTTAAATCTTTAATTCAAATGTTATAATTTAAACTTTTCTCTTTTGTTATTTCAGAAAATGAAAACGATCCATATGAACAATGCTTTTGGCATAGAGATACATGACTGCTATTTGATTATCTTAGAGATATCAGAAATATATTTTTAAATGAACCCCAAGGAGGTACGTTATTTTTAGAGTTTGGAAAAATAATGTTTCCCGGTCAGAAACGCAAAAAATTATAACATAATTATTAAGTCAGAAACGTAGGATATAATTTAGGTCATAATCGCAAAATATAAAATAGGTCAGAAACGCAAAATATTATGTTAATTTTGCACTAGACTAACCGCATAAATTAAAGGCTCATAAATAATGTGAATTTTACGACAAAATTTGCAGTGCGACTCACAAGGTGTAAAAAGTACAAAACGTGCATATTTAAGTGTACAGTCTGAAAAGTTCACTTAGATGTAATTCGTCTTTTATTCAAACGCTAGCTATAAATAAGAGATATCTGCATCTTTTACATTAATTAGTTAACTAATATATTCTAGCTCAATTGCGTTTGAAGCTATAGGCTTATTAAAACGCTCTAGAATCCGTTCCTGTAACGAACAAGTACCAAGCAATGAGTGTAAAGTTTCTTGCTGACTTGTCCCTGACGGGGGTTTGAAACCACGTGACCAGCATTCCTTAGATTACTAGTACTTGGAATTACCTGTTGACTTCTTTGCAACGCTGCCACTCTTTTATAATCATTAAGCCCATTAAAATATTTGAAAAACATTTCTATAGAATAAAATAATAAAAATAAAACATTGAATGTCCGTTTGCTGTATTTTTAATTAGACTACCAATGAAAAACGCCATTGCAAAAAAAGAAAGTAAAAAAAATAAAATAAAGAAATAAACCACTCAAACTGAATAAATAATTGACTGTAATTACCAAAATTTGTAGAACATTTTATGTAATGAACCAGATTTTTGCTCTCTTTTTTCAAGTGCCTCAAGTATCAAAATAACAACTTCAGCATAATTAACGCAACCGGATAGTTATATAAATATGACTGATATCTTGATATAGAATACAAATCATAACTAATGTTAAGAAAGGAACTAGCAGTTTGATGTTAATATAAAAAAATAATTAATCAGGCAGTAGGATTTATATACCTTAAACATAAAATAAGTAAATAAGCTACTGTCTGTCAAACATGAAAGTCGCATTTATCACTTTGCTGATTGTCGGAATAATCTATGCTTCTGCTAATGATTTGAGAATTGTAAAGGAAAGAATACGATACTTAGAGAATCAGAGTTAATTCAGAATCAAAATTCAGACATGAGGATTACTCAGAAAATAATCCTACAAGATTGGACGAGATAGATAAAGTATTGAATACATCGCTTGATCGCAGAGTAAGCCGCTACGATCGAAGTACCAAAAGAAATTCAGGCGAAACAAGCTCTAAAGCTTTTTGAACATCTGAAAGAAGACTTTACACGAATCAGGAAAGCATTTGGCGAGGAGAAGGCAAAAATGGCAAGAAGTTCGTAGAGAAATTCTATCTTAGGAAATAATCTTAAAGCAGTTCAAAAGGAAATAGACAACTATTGTAAAATAGGTTTAAACAAGACAGACAATGTTATTTCGAGATTAAAAACAAATACATTGATGATATCAAAAGTCAGTGCAAAACAGATTGCCGTGTACGATAAGTTAGAAAACGTCAATCAACTGAAAGAAATTACTTTAAAACTTGAGCAAGTAAAACAGAAATCCGAAGACATTGAAGACAAAACAGCCATAAGCAATGAAAAAGTTGATGTTATAGCAGCAAATGTGGAAAGAAATAATGTAAATATAGAACGTGTTTACTCGCTGGTAACAGAATTATCAACTAACATTAAAACCTTATTAAAACAAATGTCTTGTGTTAAACTACTCAATAACGGGAACACACAAAGTGGTACATATCAACTACGAAACGGACTCATGGTTTACTGTGACCAAAATCAGACGGTGGGGGGTTGGATAGTAAATTTCAAGAGAAGCTGAATGGTGAAGGTAGAATTTCTATCGTAACTGGGCTGGATATAAAATAGGGATTTGGGGATTTAAAACGGCGAAGTTTCTGGCTCGGTAATGGAATATTTGAGTTCTCTACTTAGCAGTAGTTGGAGAACATGAACTTAGAATAGAGTTGGAAGATTATGATGGTAACAGTGCATATGCTAAGTATAGCAAATTTAAGATATATCCAGAAGAAGACAACTACAAACTGGAGGTGAGAGGATATAGTGGAAATGCCGGGGATTCCCTAGATTATCATAATGGGATGATGTTCTCAACTTTTGACAGAGACAATGAAACAGATAAAAGACATTGTGCTGTTCAGTTTCATGGTGCATGGTGGTATAAAGGTTGTTTCTATTCAAATCTCAACGGACAGTATTCCGAAAAAAGTCAAAAAGGAATTAGGTGGAACAAGTGGAAAGTCTCAAGTTTAAAGAAAGTAGAAATGAAATTCCGTTAGCACTTCTAGAAAATCTACAAGCAATGCTACTGCATTCATCTACGATTTTTCCCAAGATTGTTTGCCAGAAGGTATTTTTCTTTGATTGGTCTTGATCATCATTATAATAAAATGATGTGTTCGAACTTTTGGACACATTACATTGATTACTTATTATCATCATTAATTATTATTATTATCATTATTGTTAATGCTATGTTAAAATCCATTATATAAATATGAAAGCGACGTATGTTTATTTTCATATTGAAAAGGTTCTTTATAAATGTTTCTTACCAATGAAAGAATGTATATATGAGAGCTCAATAAATAGATCAGCGTTCGAAGATACAAAACAGTTTTGACGGACACTATAAAACGTTTTAATCATATATATATTAATGTTGAAAATCACGAAGAAACAAGCTGGATACATGTACATGTATATCTAGGAATGACTCAAGTCCCTGCTGACAGAAAAGTGGAGGCGTATTTACATCTGCACACCGAAATCAATGTTTTTTATTGTGTTTAAACCTCTCATATTTTTAACGTGTGTTTGTCTAGTTAAAACCAAAATTCATTTTACATTTATTTTGCAAAGATAATTCTGTGTACATTTGTCTAGTCAAAAAAGAAAATTCCTCTTAGATTTGCCTTGTAGGGTTTTGTGTATGTTCAAACCAAACTGATATGTGTATATTCTGAATTCTGTGTAAAGTTTCATTATTAATAAAGTATTGTAAAATTTACAAAATTTCACAGCTGTATTGTAATCTTAAATAAAATCGCTTTGATGTATCACCTTTTTTTTATTTGTATAAGAAGTTTTATCATCATATTTTTAACAGTTTCATATGAGCGACCTTAAAGCTGCATGCCTCCGGACGAACCGAAATATTTCAAGAAAATCAAATTTGAGAAAAATGTGCTAACATTTCAAGAAAAGTAAAATGTTTCAAGATTCAAGTAAGGATTTGCATGTACTATGCAATTAAAGGCTGATTTTAGGGTATTTATCATCATATTTATACAGTGTTACTAACACAATAAGGACTAATTTTGCTTATTTTCACCTCTATTTGGTAATTTATGTGGTTTGCAAGAGCAAGTTTGCAATGGGTAAATTATGTTCTTTGTTCACTTCACAATATTTTACTTTTTAATACATTTTTAAAATTTTCATGAAAATCAGCATGAATCTGGAGGCATGCAGCTTTAAGCACACGTAAGGCAGACAGAAAAGAATGAAATAAAATGTTAAATGTTATGCTTTTGTGTCGAGCTAGTGATATTCAGCCAAACAGCATTTTTATTTCAATATTTTGGGACAATACTGTTACTTACCAGATAATTAAAACATAAATATTTTAGTTGGACAAGTTGCTGACTAGAGAGAGAGAGTAGATGAGAATAAATATTACCAGACGCTAGCGCGATGATTTATCTATGTCAGCTAGGCCTATATTCACAGTTATGCGCAAGCAAGATTATATAGTAATCAGCGACGGTTATAATATTCCTGTACAGTGTAATACTAAAAAAATAAAGTGGACTTAAACTGATTTTAAACTCATTTTTAATACTCCTGTATATATAGTCTTTTTGTATGTTTTGTTTTGGTTTGTGTAGTCAATCGTTACACAGTTAATAGGTCATAGTCGCGACGTTCGCAAGAAGCTTTTAATGGTGGAGGAAGACCTCAGGTGCCCTTCCGGTGCATTATTTCAGGCGGACGAACGGGCACCTGAGTAGAACACCGACGTTCCCGTAAGCTAGCTGGAATAGCTTCCTCACATGAAATAATCCAAAGTCCCTGTCGGGATTCGAACGCCACAGCGGTGAGGGGCAAGTGGTTTGAACGTCAACGACCTTAACCACTCGGCCACGGACGCCCCGTATATATAGTCCGCAACTTGTATAAAGAAATTATAACGCAAATTGTTATTGGCAGCAAATAAATAATAAAACCACAGCATCTTTAAACTGTTTCCAACAAAGCGCTGGAAAAAGACATGTAAATATGATAATGTTAGACATTTAATGCCTATGCAAAAGAAAAAGTACTTCAATTTAATTCAAATATTCACTATAAATCAAATTTACGTTAATCAACATCAATTTAAAATAATAATTGAAAGACTTGAATCAAGTGGGTGTTTTTTCATAAATTATTCACTGTATGATATCATGCTATATCTTAGCTTAGGAGAGCTTGGAGCTTATTGAACTACTCTCAAGTCAGCTTCCTGAAACTTACCAGTACTGGTGTTGTATGAAGAAACACTGGAGCCTGAAGAGCTCGGACCTATGATCCCTGGGCTAAAAGTCAAACACCAATATCACTAGGCCATACCTTGCTTCCTGAAACTTACCAGAACTAGTATTGTATACGAAACACTGTAGCACCAGTAGGGCTTGAACCTATGATTCCTGGGCTGAAAGGCAAACACCTTTACCACTACGACTGTATGCCATATCTTGCAATCTACGGAACATACAAGTTATGGTTTACACTATTCACTGTTCCGCAAAACATTGTGTACCTATTTTGAAAATTTCCCTAAAAATCATGCAATGTTTTATCCAGATTAAATGGTGGACATGTCTATTTAAGATATTTAGCCTGGGTCAACAAAGTTTTGTTTTCTCATGGGAGATTTAACAGTTTTAACTGATATCCCTCATTTCGTGCTCTCTCTCTCTCTAATAATCGTCTAAATTCAAGTATAAAAGTTGAATAGTTTAGGATAATTGGAAATGTTTTTAGCACAAGCTCTTTCTATTGGGTTTCTTAATGTGACTCCTTGTCAGCAACGAATAAGGAACCAAAGTAATCCAAATATTTGCTAGGAAAGGGAAATCACTCTTACAACAACTGTCTGTTACTTGTCCTGGCAACCTTAGCCAACATCAAGAGCTTCTAGATTTTGACAGATCACTCTGCAATAATGCTTCAAGACCGCTTATAAAAGGAAATAAAACTCCTTTTGGTTTGAAATAAGTCACGCAAAAACTGTCACATACACTTTTCCAGCTATTAACTGGTGGAAGAATACCTAAGTCGTCCGACCCCACATACATAAACAGGTGTCATATTCAAACATGCAAACTGCATTGCATCCAACATGATTGAGGCACATCCCTGACCGACTTCAATTCCACTTTAATTGGGTTTTTTAAGTCGTACGCCAACACGTCTATAGTCTGATTTGGCCACTCCCGAATTTACTGGGTTTTAATGGGAAGATTTCTGGTGGCCTATAGCGTTATTTTCAAGAAAAACAGGGCCAACCAAAGTGAACCAACATGTTTCCTAAGTAACATAGAAATAGCTTTCCTGACCATGAAAGAATCCGAAGACGTTTGTGCGGCCTGAATCCCCAGTGGTGAGAGGCAAGTGGTTTGAAGCCAAATACCTTAACCATTCAGCCACAGACCTGTAAGTAAATTTAACTATATGAGGTCACCGAGGCTCTATGAAAACATTGGCATTGGCACAATGTATATCTGAATAACTGTATCCATAAAACATCATGGAGATTGATCCCAGTGACCTGTACAGACACAATAGTGTAGATGTCTATGCAGAGTACCTATCTTTTGATTTACATCACTCGATCAAGTGTGAATGGGTACATGAGAAGGCTGCACTTTATAGGTGTGACGCCATTTTGTGGCCCGCCACAAACAAACAAAATGATTCTGCAGGAAGATCACTAGATGGACATAGCAGCCATTTGAATTTTGGTTAATTCTGTTAGGTTGGCGATCGCAAGGATAATGATTATTATTGATAATAGCCGAGATGTTCCGATTGACTTGTATACAATGTCAATAGCACCGAATGTTTAAGATGCCGCCTCTCAGTGTTCATTTTTATAATAAAATATTATTTTTATTATTTAAGGTATGATCCACCTAATGCATTACATCCACATTGAAGAGTATTCAAAAAGGCTAGAACTACAGTCAACTGCATTGTAACTGAGGGGCGTGGGTTCAAGCCCCAGAAGCGACAACTTTTTTTCTTTCTTTTTTTCTTTCTTTGAATATTATTTGTGTCTCTCATATCACTCTTGAGAAGAAAAAAGTGTTTCATTTTAATTATGAAATTATTATTGGTATTTATTGGCTAAATTGTGCCAAAATTTTTATCAAATATGGTACCTGATATATTCAAAGTCTAATAAAATAAAAACAAGACGGGAAAAGTATTTTATATTTGAAAAGCGCAACCAATATACTTTTAAGAAAATGTATGCAAACTTTGAAAACAGCCCCTGATTTGAGTAAATTTTAGGAATATTTTGAATAAGGCCCTCCAAGTAGGAAAATGATCAAACAAGTACTTAAAATGGGTGGGATAGGGTAACATTTATGTACATATTTCAAACATCTTGAGTAGAAACAATAATTTTGCTGGGTCATTTGTTAGCTGAATGCTATTATTTGTTTCTCAAAAATGTTCTATAGGCACAATTATTATAAAATAGAATATTTAGAGTTTCTCATTTCAAAAAGGAGCCCTTCTAATATCCAAGTTTTACTTAAGAAAAATCTCCATAGCTCGTTAACTGTACGGTAAACCTTGTTTAAATTTTGCATTATTGTGTCTTATAAGGTATATAACTGACATATGTTGTCAATTTTATAGTTTCTTGTAGTTTCCATTAAAGGGCTCATACCCTAAAGAAAGATTATCTTAAATTTAAATGTAATTATTATATAGCTGTAAATATAGCTGCAATCTCATTGGTCCAAATAGTAGTCAACAGAACTTTTGATAAAATCATATTCACTGGGTGTAGTGTCATATTCACTGGCTGAATTGGATTTTCCCAGTCTAAAAATAGATTGAGACTCATATTCAAGAACCATACGCCGTAGACTGTTAATTACGCGTGTTAATTAAAAATAATAGTTGAATTTCGTTCTTTATGGCATATTTGTCGTTTACAATTATACTTAAAGGCTACACCGCAATGATGAGTATAAACTTGAATTACTTTTGTATGTGCAGCGTTCGCGTGTGCCTTTTTCCCCGCGCTTCAATAAGGCATAATTTGTACATGTATATTAAGGTTGTCCTTTTTGTGATTTATTTTAACTCTTAGTAAAACAATTATTGACTAGTGAGCCATTGAATTTGATGTGATATTCTCAAGCAGAAAGTCATATTGACCTCCGCTATAACCTCGGTCAATATGTCATCTGCCCATATTAAATGGCTCACTTGTCAATAATTGTATATAATTAAATTTAAACTTGCCTCTTTAGTTATTTAGAAGAATGAAAATGATCCACACGAAAAATGCTTTTAAGATAGAAATACATTACTGCTTTTATTTATATTTAAATCCCTGCCTATCAGGTATCACAAATATATTTTTGAATGAACTCCAAGGAGGTACATGTAGAGTAAGAGTTAAAACGCGAATATTGAAAAGTGTACAGTCTGAAAAGTTTAAAGATGTAATTCGTCTTTTATTCAAACCCTTGCTATATATAGGAAATATCTGCATCTTTTACATTCATTAGTTAACTTATTTATTCTAGTTCAATTGCGTTTGAAGCTATAGGCTTATAAAAACCGAGCCTGCAACATTTTCAATTTTCTCTATTTTATTAAAACGCTCTAGAATCAGTTCCTGTAACCAACCAGTACCAAGCAATGAGTGTAAAGTTTCTTGTTGGCTTGACAGCATTCCTTAGATAACTAGTACTTGTAATTACGTGTTAACTTCTTTGCAACGCTGTCACTCTTTTATAATCATAAAGCCCATTAAAATATTTACAAAATATTTCTAAAGAATAAAATAGTAATGCAAAAACATTAAAGGCCCGTTTCTTTATTTTTATATCGACTGCAAATTAAGAACGCCATTGCAAAAAAGAAAGAATAAAAAATGAATAAAGAAATAAACCACTCCAACTGAATGAATAATTGACTGAAATTACCAAAATGTGAACAACATTTTATGTAATTAACCAGATTTTTGCTCTCTTTTTTCAAGTGCCTCAAGTACCAAAATAACAAGTTCAGCATAATTAACGCAACCGGATAGTTATATAAATATGACTGGTATCTTGATATAGCTAACAAAAAATAACTATTGTTAAGAAAGGAACTGGCAGTTTGATGTTAATATAAAAAAAAAATTAATCAGGCTGTAGGATTTATATACCTTAAACATTAAATAAGCACCTGTCTATCAAACATGAAAGTCGTATTTATCACTCTGCTGATAGTCGGAATAATTTACTGTTCTGCTAATAATTTAAGACTTGTGAAGGAAAGAATACGATACTTAGAAAACAGAGTTAATTCAGAATCAAAATTCAGGCATGATGATCACTCAGAAATAATCTATAGATTGGACGAGATAGATAGAGTATTGAATACATCACTTGATCGCAGAGTAGGCCGCTACGATGAAGTGTCAAAGGAAACAGACGAAACAAGCTCTAAAGCTATTGAACATCTGAAACAAGACTTTACACGAATCAGGAAAGCATTTGGCGAAGAGAAGGCCACAGCGGGAAGGATTCGGAGAGAAATTCCTAACTTAGGAAATAATCTTAAAGCAGTTCAAGATAAAGTGGATAACTATTGTAAAATAAGTTTAAACAAGACCGACAAGGCAGTATCGAGAATAGAAGAAACAAGCGAGTTGATAGTATCTGAAATCACTAAGAAACATATTACCTTGCTTTATGAAATAAATGAAAAAATTTCACACGACAGTAAACAGTTGAGAGACATCGCTTTAAAACTTGAGCAAGTAAAACAAAAAACCGATGACACAGAAAACAAAACAGCCATAAGCAATGAAAGAGTTGATGCTATAGCAGCAAATGTGATTAAAAATGCAGTAAATATAGAACGTGTATACTCGCTGGTAACAGAATTATCAACTAACATTATGCCCTTATTAAGACAAGTGTCTTGTATTGACTTACTAAACAATAGTTTAATACAAAGTGGTATATATAACCTACGACAAGGACCGGTGGTGTACTGTGACCAAACTACAAATGGTGGGGGTTGGACAGTATTTCAGAGAAGACTCAATGGACAGGTAGATTTCTATCGTAACTGGGCTGACTACAAAAATGGCTTTGGCGATCTAAACGGCGAGTTCTGGCTCGGAAATGAACATTTGAGTTCACTGACACTAGGTGGAGAACATGAACTTAGAATAGAGTTGGAAGATTTTGATGGAAACAGTGTTTATGCCAAGTATAGCAAGTTTAAGATATATCCAGAAGAAGACAACTACAAACTGGAGGTGAGTGGATATAGTGGAACTGCTGGGGATGCCTTAGAGAATCATAATGGAATGATGTTCTCAACTTTTGACAGAGACAATGATAAATATGATTCAAATTGTGCTGTTAAGTATCATGGTGCTTGGTGGTATAAAAGTTGTTTCTATTCAAATCTCAACGGACAGTATTCCGAAAAAAGTAATAAAGGAATTAGGTGGCACAAATGGAAATACTCGAGTTTAAAGAAAGTAGAAATGAAATTCCGTTAGCACTTCCAGAAAAATCTACATGCAATGCTACTGCATTCATCTATGTTTCTCCAGATTGCTGTCAGAATTATTTTCTTGGATTCTCTTGATCATCATAATAATAAAATGATGTTTTCAACGTTTGACAATTACATTATTATTATTGTTCTATGTTAAAATCCATAATAAAAATATGACGCAACGTACATTTACTTTCATCTTGAAAAGGTTCTTTAAAAAATTAATATTTCTTACCCATGGAAGAATGTATATATGCATGCTCGATAAATAGATCAGCGTTTGAAGATACAAAACAGTTTTGACGGACACAATCAAACGTTTTAAGCATATATGTCCTTGTTGAAAATCACGCAGAAACAAGCTGGGATATGTACATATATATCTAGGAATGCCTCAAGTCCCTGCTGACAGAAAAGTGGAGGCGTATTTACATCTGCACACCGAAATCGATGTTTTTATTGTGTTTAATTAAACCTTTCATATTTTTAACGTGTGTTTGTCTAGTTAAAAAGAAAATTCATTTTACATTTATTTTACAAAGATAATTCTTTGTACATTTGTCAAGTCAAAAAGAAAATTCCTCTTATATTTGTCAGTAGGGTTTCGTGTATGCTCAAATGAAACTGTTATGTGTATATTCTGAATTCTGTGTAAAGTTTCATTATTAATAAAGTATTGTTAAATTTACAAAATTTCCCAGCTGTATTGTAATCTTAAATAAAATCGCTTTGATGTATAACCTTTCTATTATTTTGATTTGTATAAGAAGTTTCATCATCATATTTCAAACAGTTTCATATGAACAACCTTAAAGCTGCATGCCTCCGGACGAGCCGAAATATTTCAAAACAATTAAATTTGAGAAAAATGTGCTAAAATTTTAAGAAAAGTAAAATATTTCAAGATCCAAGTAATGATTTACATGTTGTAGGCAATTAAAGGCTGATTTTAGGGTATTTATCATCATATTTATACTGCGTTACTAAAACAGTAAGGACTAATTTTGCTTATTTTCACCTCTATTTGGTAATTTATGTGGATTGCAAGAGCAAGTTTGCAATGGGTAAATTATTTTCTTTGTTCACTTCACAACATTTTACTTTTTAATACATTTTAAATTTTTTTATGAAAATTAGCTTGAATATGGAGGCATGCTGCTTTAAGCACAGAAAAGAATGAAATAAAATGGTTAAATGTTATGCTCTTGTGTCGAGCTAGTGATAACAAAAGTCCTGGTCTCAGTAAACAGATTTTATTTGAAATATTTTAACAAATACATGTATATTACCATATAAAACATAAATGTTATTAGTTGGACAAGTTGCTGACGGAAGAATATAACCTGAATGCGATAAATATTACCCTAGACGCTAGCCGAGGATTATATCTATGTCAGCTAGGCTATATTCTAAAGTTTGCGCAAACCAAAGATTATATTTGTACCAGCACGGTTATTTATTCCTGTACATGTATACTAAAAAAAATAAGTGACATTAATTGATTTTTCTCATTTTAATACTCCTGTATATATAGTCCGCAACTTGTATAAATTATGGGGCCTCCGTGGCCGAGTGGTAAAGGTCGCTGACTTGAGATCACAGGTCCCTCACCGCTGTAGGTTTGATCCTCAATTGGGTCGAAATCTTTCATGTGAGGAAGTCATCCAGCTGGCTTATGGAAGGTCTGTGGTTCTACCCAGGTGCCCGCTCGTGCCTGAATTAATTCCCGGAGGGGCACCTGGGGTCTTCCTCCACCAATAAAGCTGGAAAAAATCGACGAAAAATTTCGGCGGGACGCTCTAGGATGGCCCGACTTGAGTGTACGGTCGCCCAAATGGGCTTTCCGGCAGCGACATTAAATAAACGCATTTAAAAAAAATATAACGCAAATTGTTATTGGCAGCAAGTTCATAATAAAACAACAGCATCTTTAGACTGTTTCCAACAAAGGACTGGAAAAAGACATGTAAATAAGATAATGTTAGCCATTTAATGCCTATGCAAAAGCTGCAAAATAAAAAGTACTTCAATTTAATTCAAATATTCACTATAAATCAAATTTACGTTGATCAACATCAATTTAAAATAAAAATTGAAAGACTTGAATCAAGTGGATGTTTTTTCATAAATTATTCAATGTATGCTATCATGCTATTTCTTAGCTTGATTGGAAGGAGAGCTTGGAGCTTATTGAACTACTCTCAAGTAGGGCTTGAACCTATGATTCCTGGGCTGAAGGACAAACACCTTTACCACTACTACTGTCTGCACTTCACTGTTCAGGGAGTACATTGTGTACGTATTTTGAAATTTTCCCAAAAATTCATGCAATGTTTACCCAAATTAAATGAATTAAGATGGACAGATGATGGATTAAAGATATCTAGTATGGTATAGTGAACAAAGTTTTGTTTTCTCATGGGAGATTTAACAGTTTGAACTGATATCCCTCATTTCGTGCTCTCTCTCTCTAGTAATCGTCTAGATTCAAGTATAAAAGTTGAATAGTTGATACTTGGATGCTTTAGCACAAGCTCTTCTATTGTTTCCAATGTGACTCTGTCACAACGAATGAGACCGAAGTAATCCAAATATTTGCAGGAAAAGGAAACCACTCTTACACCACTGTCTGTTACTTCCTGGCACCAGCCAACATCAAGAGCTTCTAGATTTGGACAATACTTTGCAATATCTGCAAGACCTATAAAAGAATACAGAAACTTTTTTTTTTTGGTTTAAATAAGTCACACAATAACTGTTACAGACATTTTTCCAGCATTTACACACCTCCTCTATTGTTTGTGACAGGTCTATATTTTTCGGATAGACCTGTTAAACAAAAGAAAGTCCGTTATGAGGTCTATCTTTTGCACGTGCACAGGTCTGCTCTAGTCAGACAGACCCGGTCATGAAAAACACGTGAAAAAATAGACCTGCCTATGCGCAGACAAAGACAACATGAAATGCAATAGAAAATAAAAATGAAAATAAAATGTACATGATTGTCAAAACATTCCTGTCTAAGACTGATCTGGATACATTTTCTTAACAAGATAATGTTTAATGAATGCACTTAGCAATTATTCCAACATCCCTATATTAAATATTTGAATAAAATTATGGATAGGGTATCAAAGTTAGGACATATTTAACATTTATGTTTCAAAGTAATATTAATGTTAGCGGATCTTCTGTCATTAAGTTTATAATATAACAAAAATGGACGCTTCAAGTTCATTTAATCTATGAAATTTTACAGTTATCACAGCATATTTATAACGATTTTAAATCACATAATCCATAATATCTTAAACGTTCTAGAAAATCCATAGTACATAAAAATTGTACCAAAATTCATAAAAAATATAACAAGAATATGTCCGTTTAAAACGCATTTGTGATTAAAATAACGTCCATTTGATATACGCTTTACATTGGAAACCGCAGCTACCCACCGTTAATAGCGAAGTCCCTGGTAACATTTCCACCCACGGGACCACTTAGATTGTTGAATCCCCGTTAATCTCCTCCTCTCTTTGAGTTGGCGGCATTGCCGTTCTATTCAACCGGCGAAAAATCAAAACAGATATGCCCCGAAAACCGTCAAAGCAAGGACTTAGTCTCAAAGAATGCTACACAATCACGTTAAAAGAATATTGTATAAATGTACTCGAAAACTTGCTATATAGTAGCATGCATATAATAGTACTTAAAGGGGGTTGGTCTACAATGGGCACATCTCCCATTATAATTTCAAATATCGATAAAAACGGTAAAAATGTATATCAAAAAAAATCTTGAAAAGAAATGTTAATAAAGTTATAGGTGAAAAAGTTTAAAAATTTATATGCTGAACGATCATGTTTTATTCGATAGGAATTTAAAATCTGCTATATAAAATATAATATTCAAACTTGCCAACAATATGCAAGTCTTTCGTAGTTTTTTGGGTATCCGGACATTTTCCCACTCAGAAGTTTGCTGTGGTGGACATTTGCCCCCTTGGAAGTTTGCTGTGGTGGACATTTGCCCCCCTCGAAAGTTTGCTGTGGTGGACATTTGCCCCTTTATATCCTTGGAAGGGGGTACATTTGCCCCGCCCCGTTTTAAAAAAGTTGAAATATTTCATTGTTAAATTGTTACCAAACTTCATCTCCTATTGTCGAAATCCGTTGTGCTTCAATACACAAAACTCTCGCCGAATTTGTGAAAACAAAATAACATCCATAAATAAATGAAATAGAATGTTTCCATTGTTAAATTACATACTTAAAAAATTATACAACAGATGCCCCCTGACATATGAAAGTCGCCACAGCAAAACAAAAGAGGAGGCAAACGTCCGAGGGGCAACTGTCCGGCAGCAAATGTCCTAGAAACTTCAATATCTGATACGAAATACTATCAACCTAATTATTCATTCTTTTACATATCATCCATTGCAGACCCATTGACTTTATTATTGACAAATTACACATTAAGCTTTTTTAATTATTATTTTATAGGGAAAAGCAAAATTAAATTTTTATTAAAACAGAACGTTAATAAAAGCTTACTTGTATATGCGCTGTGTTTTAAGTAATCTTTGTGCATAACATCAAATGCAGCTCAAGCCAATAGTTTAACGGTGTGTAAGTTGGATATCGGCCTCGTACATCGATCTTTCTGTTTAGGAAAGACCTGGTCACGAATTTCATGAAACACCTCGAGCGCTACGCGCTCTCGGTGTCACATGAAATTCGTGACCAGGTCTTTCTTAAACAGAAAGACCTCGTACTCGGTCGATATCCCATACTTAACTGGTGTCATCCCCCCATACATAAGCAGGTGTCGGGGTCAAACATGCAAACTGCATTGCATCCAACATGAGTAAAGCACATCCCTGACCGGCTTCAAATCAGGCTTTTTATTGGGTTTTAAATCGCACCAACACGTTATAGGTCATATAGCGACATTACAGCTTTACTGGTGAAGGAAGATTTCTGGTGCCCCTCTGCGTTAATTCAAGAAAAAACAGCCCCAGAGTATAACCCCCAATTTTCCATAAGTTAGTAAACCCTTTCACATGAATGAAACGTTTGTGCAGCTTAAAAACCCATTTGGTTAGGCAATAGTTAAGCAATTACCTTAACACACAGCCAACGGGACCCCTTTTATTAAATAAATTAGGGCTCATAAAAAAAAAAATTTTTTGGGCAAATTTTTATTTTTTGGAAAAAAAGTTTTTAATGGACATCGGGGAGCTTGATTCCATGCGGCCCCTTTAAAACCCCGGGGGGTAGAAGTTTTTTAAAAATTTTTAAATACTAATTTTAAATGAACCCGGGGCCGCAAAATTGTGTCACCATTTATTGCTGCCATGGGGGAGTGAATGCCTCCCAGGGAGACGAGAAGTATAGACCCATATATAGGGTTTTCTTAAAATTTGGGAACATGCCCTTAGACAATTATGCAATTTTCTTTTCATTATAACTAACGCCTTATTTCAACGATTAACTTTGGTGGCCGGTTGCTGCCAGTTCCAACCCACGAGAAATTTTATCGTTATATCAAATATGTCGCGGGCAATTGCAAGCGCACAAGATTTCTGTCCAAATCGTACAAAATGTCGTGGTGAACGTATAAATATCGATATTTCAAAATAGTTGTTTGAAACAGCAAGGAACATTTTGACTCCAGTGGCAGGTAGCGTTGGACTCTACATTTTATCCCTCGTTTGTCCATAAAAAGACGAGGAAGAGAAAGAAATACGCGAAATTCTACAGAAAATCGAGGCGAAAAAATATAGGCCGCGACGGTCTTTAAAATATCATGGCGTGTAATAGCAATTTTCAGCCGCGACTTTTGGCGCAGAGTCATTTGCATCAAAACAAAATATCGCAGATTATAATGGCCTCAATCGGTTACCTAAAGTAGGCATATGTTTACGTGGCTTAGTCTAACATGTGAACAGAAATTGTCGCGATTTCCCTCTAAACTCATTTTTTGGGACAAAAGTGGAAAAAAAACTCGAGATTTCTAAACAGCGACTTCCCATACAATTTAGACTTAAATTCCGCTTTTTTAAATTTTCCCGGCAATTTTTTATAAATGACATTTAAAAATTACCCCGGGCTTTTAAGGGTCATTATCGCCCCAAAATTAAACACACTGCTAGTATATAAAAAAATTAACTTGGTTTTTTCAATTCTTTTTAAAAGAACAAATTTTTCTTTCCATCTTTTAAACCTTTAAATTTAAAAATTTTTCTTAACCCTACCCAAAGTTAGCCCATTTAATAAATTTAAAAACCCCTCGAAAAAACCCAATTTTTTTTACCCGTTTTAGTCTTGGTTTAATTGCACACTTTTTAAACCCTTTTTCGGGTTTTTCCTTTTAATGGTTAATAAAGAAAAGCCGCTATGTAAAGGAAATTTTTATTTTTTTTTTCCCCCTCGTATAAATTTTTCTGCGGGCATAAATGCGTTTTGTATTTTATTACAATCCCACATTGAGATCTTATGTATTTCAAAAAAAATTACTACCATGATAACTTGTTAACTGACTAACATAGTTTGAAAATTACCAAAATAAAATCAATTTCAATAGACCCCAACTTTCTTAATCATTATCAGTCATTCGAATTTTTACAGCTAGCCCTTTAAACCTTGGTGATCCTAGGTTATATTGGCGCAATAGTTCATACCTGTATATACATGTATACCAAACCAATCGCAAAATATTTTCTTTTTGGATTAGGGGATTATTTATTTTCCATTACATGTTTAAATTATCATTAGCACGAATGTTTAATGTCCCTCCTCTCAAAATTTACCTGTCCATTTTTTATAAAAAAATTTTTAATTATTTTATTAAAAGTTATATCTTTAATTAAAATGTAATGATTTAAACTTTTCTCTTTTGTAATTTCAGAAAATGAAAACGATCCATATGAACAATGCTTTTAGCATAGAGATACATTACATTTAAATTCCTTCCTAGAGGTATCAGAAATATATTTTTAAATGAACCACAAGGACGTACGTTATTCTAAGAGTATGGAAAAATAATATTTCGCAGGCCAGAAACATAAATATTACACGAGAAGCTAGCAGAGGGTTATATCTATGTCAGCACAGCTATATTCTCCTATATGCACAAGCCAATGAGCAAGGTTATATACTCCGGTATATTAAAAAACAACTGACATTAACTGATTTTACTCATTTTAATACTCCTGTATAGTCCGCAACTTTAAAAAAAAAATATAACGCAAATTGTTATTGACAGCAAGTTCATAATAAAGTCATAGCATCTTTAGACTGTTTTCAACAAAGCACTGGAAAAAGACACATGTAAATAAGACAATGTCAGACATTCATTGTCTATGCAAAAGCTGCAAAATGAAAAGACATTCAATTTAATTTAAATATTCACTAAAAATCAAATTTTACATTGATCAACATTAATTTAAAATAATAATTCAAAGACCTGAAACAAGTTTTTCCCAATAAATTATTCAATTAATGTAAGAAATTATACAATATCTTAGCTTGATTGGAATTAACTGAGCCACTCTCAAGTCAGCTTCCTGAAATCTACCAGTACTAGTGTTGTATGAAGAAACGTCGTAGCCCCAGTAGGGCTTGAACCTAGTATTAATCCTGGACTGAGAGGCAAACATATTGCTTCCTGAAACTTTCCATCACTGGTGCCGTATGAAGAAAGACTGTAGCTCAAGTAAAGCTTGAACCTAGTATTTTTCGTGGGCTGAGAGGCAGACTTCTTAACCACTAGGCCATACCTTGCTTCCTGAAATTTACCAGTACTGGTGTCTTATGAAGAATAACTGGAGCCCGAGTAGAGCTCAGACCATTGATCACAGAGCTAAAAGGCAAACACCTTAACCACTAGGCCGTACCTTACCAGTACTGGTGTCATATGACGAAACACTGTTGCTCCAGTAGGGCTTGAACCTATGATCCCTGGGCTTAGAGGCAAACACCTTTTCCACTAGGTCATACATTGATTCCTGAAACTTACCAGTACTGATGTCATATGACGAAACACTGTAGCTCCAGTAGGGCTTGAACGTTTGACTCCTTGGTTGAAAGGAAAACACCTTAACCACTAGGCCATATCTTGCAATAGATGCATACCACGGATCAAATAAGTTACTGTCTGCACTATTCAATGGTCAGCGAGTACATTGTGTACGTATTTAGAAATTTTCCCTAAAAATTATGCATTGTTTTATCAAGATTGAATGATATTTAGATTTAAAGCCTCGTAAGGGTTAACAAACGTTTGTTTTATCATGGGAGATTTAACAGTTTGAACTGATATCCTTCATTTCGTGCTCTCTCTCTCTAGTAATCGTCTAGATTCAAGTATAAAAGTTGAATAGTTGATACTTGGATGCTTTAGCACAAGCTCTTCTATTGTTTCCAATGTGACTCTGTCACAACGAATGAGACCGAAGTAATCCAAATATTTGCAGGAAAAGGAAACCACTCTTACACCACTGTCTGTTACTTCCTGGCACCAGCCAACATCAAGAGCTTCTAGATTTGGACAATACTTCGCAATATCTTCAAAACCTAAAACATACTTTTTGGTTTGAAAAAATCACACAAAAACTGTTACAGACAATTTCCCAGCTATAAAAGATCCTGTATGTTGTGACCAAAGTGGTAAACCACACTAAGGGAAATTCTATATATATGTACATAATTATACAAATAAAACAATTTTCAAACATCGAAAAATATGTAAAAATGTACTACAAATATTTGTGCATATTATATGTAATCATTAAAATATATGCATTCATTTCTTATTGTAAAATTTGACTTAAACTTTATAGAAAAAAGATTGCTTATTACCTCCCTTTATTTACATGAAATGTTAAATTCCGTAATGCTTTTCGGAACCTACAATATTGATAAATCTTAATTTGAGCATTATATTTATGATTTAAACCATAAAAATATGTGTTACAGGATCTTGGGTGGAGGAATACGCAAGTCGTTCCCACAGTGTCAGAGTCAAACATGCAAACTGAATTGCGTCCAATATGAGTAAAGCACATACCTAACCGGCTTCAAATCCAGAATTGTGGGCTTTAACTCGCACCAATACTTTATAGGTCATACGGCGACTTTCCAACTTTACTGGTGAAGGAAGATTTCTGGTGCCCCTCTGTGTAATTTCAAGGAAAAAAACAGCCACCACAGTCGAACAAGTTAGCTAGATAGCTTTCTCACATGAGAGAATCCGAAGACGTTTGTGCGGCTTGAACCTCCAGAGGTGAGAGGCAAGTGGTTAGAAGCCTTAACCGAAACCACTCAGCCACGGACTCTTTGTTCTAAATAAATCTAACTGAGACTCTATAAAAAACATTGTCACAAAGTTTAACTGGATAACTCTATACATAGGTCGTCATAGAGCTTGATCCCATGCAGTGACCTGTAAAGACACACGAGTGTAGAGCTCAATGTATAGTACCTATTTATTGATTCACATCACTCTTCAAGAGAGGGTCGCATAATTCTATAGCACCTTGTTATTGCTGTCTTCGGCGGAGTGAATGCCTCTCAAGGGAGATCGTTAGATAGTTATAGCAGCCATATGAATATGGGTTAATTCTTTAAAGTTTGGCAAACATGCCTTCTTAGACAATATCATGCAATAGCTTTACGTTATATCTAAAACCTAAGTAAAACTAACGCCCTTATTTCCCGGTTGCGGCCAGTTCCAACCCGCGTGAAAATTTATTGTTATATCAAATATGTTGCGGCAATTACAAGCGTGCAGGATTTTCTGCCAAATCGTACAAAATGGCGCGGTAAACATATAAACCTCGATATTTTAAAACAGTTGTTTGAAACAGCAAAGAATATTTTGACTCTAGTGGCCGGTAGCGTTTGACTTTACATTTTATCCCTCGTTTGTCCATAAAAAGACGAGAGAGAAAGGAATACGCGACAGCTTTTGGAATCGAGGCAAAAGTTATAGGCCGCGATTTCTGTTCCTCAGAAACGGTCTTTTAAATATCACGGCACGTAAAAGCAATTTTCAGCCGCGACTTTTAGCGCAGAGACATTTCCTGGCTTAAAATGCTGAGGCTAAATGCTCAAACTCGACATTGTAAAAGGTTGGCATCAAAACAAAATATCGCAGATCATAATGGCCTCAATCGGTTAGCTAAAGTAGGCATATGTTTGCGTGACTTAGTCTACCATGTGAACAGAAACTGTCGCGGTTTCTCTCGTAAAACTCGACTGTATATGACAGAAGTGTGACATAAAAACTCGACAGTTTCTATAAGACGCGACATTTTATACAATTTAAACATAAAATCTCGCTGATTTAAAAGTTGCTCGCGACATGTTATAAACTGACGGTTAAAATTATTGCAGCTTTTAAATGGCCACTATCGGCCAACATACTTAACACAGTTTTCTTTTAACTTGCAGTAATACAGCTAGCTAGTATAAAAGACAATAGACATATGAATTTTCAATAATTTTCGATAAACAAAAATCGTGCCATTATATTCATAAACCCTTCCAAATGAAAAACGAGATTCATAATATACCACACAGTATGGAGGCGCATAAGTGACACAATTAAATGAATGCCCTTCGCACAATAAGTCAATCTTATCCTACGGTACAGCTCTTGGTTTAATTGCATTTCTCATTGTAGAACCTTTTAGATGATTTTTCATCAAGTATGTTAGACGTAACAGGACGAACAGACGGACCCCAAGGATGTAGAAGGAATGCATATCTTTGTATTTCCGATACGTATAAATTTGTTCTGGGACATAATATGCGTTTCTGTATTTATTACACTTGCTCACATGTAAGATAATTTATGTATTTAAAGAATTATTACTACCATGATATACTTGTTAACTGACTGAGTAGTTTGAAATGCCAAAATAAACTCAATTTCAATAGACTCCCAACTTTCTTCATTATTAATCAGTCACGTCGAAATTATACCTTATTTTAAACACGGCTGTGCACCTTTAACCTTGGATGATCCTAGGGTTGATATTGGCTGCAATAGTTCAGAGACATGTTATACTTGTAAAGTTGTATACCAACTAATCGCAACTATTCGTCTTCGGAAAGGGATTATTGATAATAGCCGAGATTTTCCGATTGACGTGTATACAATATCAGTAGCACCGATTGTTAGAGGTACCGCCTCTCAACACTGTGTCCATTTTTATAATAAAATTTTATTTCAATTATTTTTAAAAAAGTTATATCTATAATTTAAATGTAATAATTTAAACTTTTTTTGTTACTTCAGAAAATGAAAATGATCCATATGAACAATGCTTTTAGCATAGAGATACATTTCTGCTATTTAATTATTTTCAAATCCCAGAGGTATCAGAAATATATTTTTAATGAACCCCGGTACGTTATCTTAGAGTTTGGAAAAACAATGTTTCACTGGCCAGAAACGCAAAATATAACAAAAATCAGAATCGCAAAATATATCAAACGTCAGAATCGCAAAATATAATATAGGTCAGAAACACACAATATAAAATAGGTCAGAAACGCAAAATATTATGATAATTTTGCACTAGACTAACCGCCTAAATTAAAGGCTCATAAATAATGTGAATTTTATGACAAAATTTGCGATGCGACTCACAAGGTGTAAAAAGTACAAAACGTGCCTATTAAGGTGTACAGTCTGAAAAGTTCACTTAGATGTAATTCGTCTTTTATTCAAACGCTAGCTATATATAAGAGATATCTGCATCTTTTACATTAATTAGTTAACTAATTTATTCTAGTTCATTTGCGTTTGAAGCTATAGGCTTATTAAAACGCTCTAGAATCCGTTCCTGTAACCGACCGGTACCAAGCAATGGGTGTAAAGTTTCTTGCTGGCTTGTCCCTGACGGGGTTTGAAACCACGCGACCAGCATTCCTTAGATTACTATAGTACTTGTCATAACGTGTTAACCACTTTGCCACGCTGCCACTGTATAATTATAATCATTAAGCCCATTAAAATATTTCAAAAATATTTCTATAGAATAAAATAGTAAAACATAAACATTAAAGGCCCGTTTCTTAATTTTTAAATGACTGCCAATTAAGAACGCCATTGCAAAAAAATTGAATAAAGAAATAAACCATTCCAACTGAATGAATAATTGACTGTAATTACCAAAATTTGAACAACAACTTATGTAATGAACCAGATTTTTTCTCTCTTTTTTCAAGTGCCTCAAGTACCAAAATAACAAGTTCAGCATAATTAACGCAACCGGATAGTTATATAAATATGACTGGTATCTTGATATAGCTAACAAATCAGAAAGGAACTGGCAGTTTGATGTTAAAATAAAAAAAAATAATTAATCAGGCAGTATGATTATTTATATACCTTAAACATTAAATAAGTAAATAAGCACCTGCCTGTCAAACATGAAAGACGCATTTATCACTTTGCTGATTGTCGGAATAATTCATGCTTCTGCTAATGACTTGAGACTTGTAAAGGAAAGAATACGATTCTTAGAGAACAGAGTTAATTCAGAATCAAAATTCAGACATGAGGATTACTCAGAAATAATCTACAGGTTGGACGAGATAGATAAAGTATTGAATACATCGCTTGATAGCAGAGCCCGAGTAAGCCGCTACGATGAACTGCCCAAAGAAACAGGCGAAACAAGCTCTAAAGCTTTTGAACATCTAAAAGAAGACTTTATACGAATCAGGAAAGCATTTGGCGAGGTGAAGGCAAAAATGGCAAGAAGTCGTAGAGAAATTCCTATCTTAGGAAATAATCTTAAAGCAGTTCAAGAGGAAATAGACAACTATTGTAAAATAGGTTTAAACAAGACAGACAAGGTTATTTCGAGATTAGAAACAAACACATTGATGATATCAAAAGTCAGTGCAAAACAGATTGCCGTGTACGATAAGTTAGAAAACGTCAATCAACTGAAAGAAATTACTTTAAAACTTGAGCAAGTTAAACAGAAAACTGATGACATGGAGAACAAAACAGCCATAAGCAATGGAAGAGTTGATACTATAGCAGCAAATGTGGAAATAAATAAAGTAAATCTAGAACGTGTA
Organism: Ruditapes philippinarum; assembly: GCF_026571515.1. Lineage (NCBI taxonomy): Eukaryota > Metazoa > Mollusca > Bivalvia > Venerida > Veneridae > Ruditapes > Ruditapes philippinarum. The sequence goes on from NW_026865013.1 coordinate 27,184, forward strand.
TACTCGCTGGTAACAGAATTATCAACTAACGTTAAGCCCCTATTGAGACAAGTATCAAGTATAGAAGAAACAAGCGAGTTGATAGTATCTGAAGTCAGTAAGAAACATATAAAATTGCTCAATGAAATAAATGAAAATTCTTCACACGACAATACACAATTGAAAGACATCGTTAAAAGACTTGGGCAGGTAAAAAAGCAAGTTGATGACAATGAAAACAGTAAAAGAGTAGATGCTATAGCAGCAATTGTGGAAGAGAATAAAGTAAATATAGAACGTGTATACTCGCTGGTATTATCGATCTTATTTAAACAAAGGTCTTGTAATGAAATACTCAATAACGGATTCACACTAAATGGTGCATATAACCTACGACAAGGGCATATGGTGTACTGCGACCAAACCACAGATGGTGGGGGTTGGATAGTATTTCAGAGAAGACTAGATGGTGAGGAAGACTTCTACCGTAACTGGGCTGACTACAAAAATTGCTTTGGCGATCTAAACGGCGAGTTCTGGCTCGGTAATGAACATTTGAGTTTACTGACAGCAAGTGGAGAACATGAACTTAGAATAGAGTTGGAAGATTTTGATGGAAACAGTGTATATGCCAAGTATAGCAAGTTTAAGATATATCCAGAAGATGACAACTACAAACTGGAGGTAAGTGGATATAGTGGAACTGCCGGGGATTCCCTAGCTGAACATAATGGGAGGATGTTCTCAACTTTTGACAGAGACAATGATCATGCTTCAACATCAAATTGTGCTGTTCTGTATCATGGTGCGTGGTGGTATGCGAGTTGTTACCTTTCAAATCTCAATGGCCAATATTTCGAAAAAAGTAATAAAGGAATCATGTGGCTCAGATGGAAATACTCGAGTTTAAAGATAGTAGAAATGAAATTCCGTTAGCACTTGTAGAAAAATCAACATTACTGAACTCATCTATGTTTTACTAGGTTGCTGCCAGAATATTTCCTTTGATTCTCTTGATCATCATAATAATAGTATGATGTTTTCAACGATTAACAATAATAACGATAAATACTCAATAAATTGTGCTGTCAGTCATGGTAGTATCCAAGAGTTATTATCAATCATATACAAGTAAATCTCAACAAACGGTATAGCAAACGTAAAATATTCATTCATACCGTGATGAATTTGACTATATGCAAAGGAGCGGCGAGTTTCAATATCTAAATATTGTTGGAATATTACAAAACGTATAATTCGAAAATACCTGTTTGAAAGAAATATGTTGGTTGAATATCTTGTGAATTGAGTGCGCGGAATTATTGCTGAACGGTTTAATACCTACATAACATAGCGGCATTATATTTCCTTCTAGAGCAGATGTTTGTGACCCCCCCCCCTTCCCGTGTTTTACACATCGTAAAATCAATGGATTTAGAGAAAGTTCGATGCTTATAAAATAATGAAATTGCCCTCATTTGCAATAAAAGAAAAAAAAGTAGCAAAATTAATGTACGAAGTATTTTGTCTTCCATTTCTAATACTAAATTACTGTAACTTCAACGTATATTTATTGCCAATAACAAAGGAAGCAAAAGATGGCTCAGGTAATTGGCAGACGAGTAACTGTTTGGAAATTATATCAGGACAACAAAACTAGATAGATTTTGAGAAATAAAAAGTTTTTGGGACAAACCATTTTGACGGACACAGTACAAAACGTTTTAATTATATATGTACATGTTGAAAATCAAGTAGAAACAAGCGGGGGACATGTACATGTATATCTTGGAATGGCTCCAGTCCCTGCTGACAGAAGTGTGAAGGCGTATTTACATCTGCACACCAAAATCGATGTTTTTATTGTGTTTTAACCTCTTATATTTCTAACGTATGTTTGTCTAGTTAAAAAGAAAATTCATTTTACATTTATTTTGCAAAGAAAATTCCTCGTACATTTGTCAAGTCAGGGTTTCATGTATGTTTAAACCAAACTGTTATGTGTATATTCTGAATTCTGTTTAAAGTTTCATTATTTATATAAAGTATTGTAAAATTTACAAAATTTCCCAGCTGTATTGTAATCTTAAATTAAATCGCTTTGATGTATCACCTTTCTATTATTTGATTTGTTTCATTTTTTAAACAGTTTCATATGAACGACCTTAAAGCTGCATGCCTCCGGACGAGCCGAAATTTTTCAAGAAAATTAAATTTGAGAAAAATGTGCTAAAATTTTCAGAAAAGTAAAATGTTTCAAGATTCAAGTAATGATTTACAGGTTATAGGCAATTAAAGGCTGATTTTAGGGTATTTATCATCCTATTTATACTGCGTTACTAACACAGTAAGGGCTAATTTTGCTTATTTTCACCTCTATTTGGTAATTTATATGGATTGCAAGGGCAATTTTGCAATGGGTAAATTATTTTCTTTGTTCACTTCACAATATTTTACTTTTTAATACATTTTTAAAATTTTCATGAAAATTAGCACGAATCTGGAGGCATGCTGCTTTAAACACAGAAAAAAATAAAATAAAATGGTTAAATGTTATGCTCTTGTGTCGAGCTAGTGATAACAAAAGACCTGGTCTCAGTAAACAGATTTTATTTAAAATATTTTAACAAATACATGTATATTACCATATGAAACATAAATATTATTGGTTGGACAAGTTGCTGACGGAAGAATATAGCCTGAATGAGATAAACATTACCCGAGACGCTAGTCGAGGATTATATCTATGTCAGCTAGGCTATATTCTACAGTTTGCGCAAACCAAAGATTATATTTATATCAGCACGGTTATATATTCCTGTACATGTATACTAAAAAAATAAGTAACATTAACTGATTTTTCTCATTTTAAATACTCCTGTTTATATAGCCCGCAACTTGTATAAAAAAAATTATAACGCAAATTGTTATTGACAGCAAGTTCATAATAAAACCACAGCATCTTTAGACTGTTTCCAACAAAGCACTGGAAAAAGACACATGTAAATAAGATAATGCCAGACATTCAATGACAATGGGAACACTGCAAAATTAAAAGTAATTAAGACCTGAACAATTTGACGTTTTTTTTCCATAAATTATTCAATGTTGTATCTTAGCATGATTGTAAGGGGGGGGGGGGGGGGGGCTTTGAACTTATTGAACCACTTTTAAGTCAGCTTCCTAAAACTTACCAGTACTGATGTCATACGAAGAAACACTGTAGCTCCAGTAGGGCTTGAACCTATGATTTCTGGGTTTGAGAGGCAAACATCTTAACCACTTGCCTGAAACTTACCAGTACTGGTTTTGTATGAGGAAACACTGTAGCACCATTATGCCATACCTTGCAATAAGTGCAGACCACGGATCAAACAATCTATGGTCTGCACTATTCACTGTTCCACGAAACATTGTGAACCTATTTTGAAATTTTCCTAAAAATCATGCAATGTTTTATCCAGATTGAATGATGAACAAGTATATTAGATATTATATAGTGAACAAAGTTTTGTTTTCTTATGGGAGATTTAACAGTTTGAACTGATATCCTTCATTTCGTGCTCTCTCTAGTAAACGTCTAGATTCAAGTATAAAAGTTGAATAGTTGATACTTGGATGTTTAAGCACAAGTTCTTCTATTGTTTCTAAGGTAACTCTATCACAACGAATAAGACCGAAGTAATCCAAATATTTGCAGGAAAGGGAAATCACTCTTACACCACTGTCTGTTACTTCCTGGCACCAGCCAACATCGAGAGCTTCTAGATTAGGACAATACTTTGCAATATCTTCAAGACCTATAAAAGAATACAGAAACATTTTTTTTTGGTACACAAAAACTTTTACAGACACTTTTCCGGTGAAATACCCAAGATGTGCATAAACAGGTGTCTGAATCAAACAAACAACTTTAAACATGCAAGCTAAATTTCATCCAAACATGAATGAAGCACATCCCTGACCAATTTCAAATTCACAGTCAGTTTTTATTTTATTGAATTTTAAGTTGCACCAACACAGTATTCGTCATATGGCGATTTTCCAGCTTTACTCATAGAAGAAGACCTCGGTGCCCCTCTCTGCATTATTTCAAGAAGAAACAGCCGCCAGAGTACAACCACCAATGTTCCATAAGTTAGCTCAATATCTTTCTCATATGAAAAAATCTGAAGACACTTGCCTGCTCGAACTTCCAGTGGTGAGAGGCATATGGTTTGAATTCAATGACCTTAACCACTTAGCCATGGATGCCCCTGTTTTAAGTTGATAAATTTAAGTACATGAGGTCACTGAGGCTCTATAAAAATATTGGCACAATGTATATATCTGGATAACTGTATACATAGGAACACCATAGAGATTGATCCCAGTGACCTGTTAAGCTCATAAGTGTAGAGCTCAATGCAATGCAGAGTACCTATACATTTTGATTCACATCACTCAAGTGTAAATGAGTACATGAGAGGGCCGCATGTATGGCCCTTCTTTGTGGGCCGCCACAAACTGACTGAATGATTCTGACAGGAGATTACTAGATGGATATAGCTGCCATTTGAATATGGGTTAATTCTGTAAAGTTGGCAAACATGCTTTGTGTACATATCTAAAACCATAATTATTATGCAATAACTTTACATTATATCTTTAAAAATCAAAATTCTCATCAAAACTTACCTTTATCAGTTATACTACAGGACACGCAATATAATCTTTTCAATACTGGCAGATTCTTGGCAAGCTGTGATATACACTGGTCATCCATCAACGTGTTTAGAGATACATTTACACACTGTAGATTTTTACAGAACTTGGACAAATATACCACAGAGTCCGACGTCAACCGAGGAATGTTCGACAGGTCAAGATTTGACAGTTTCCTTAACTACAATAACAACAATAGCAACAGATATAGAAATAAAAGAAAACTTTTTTTATAATTGCAAATATATGCAATGTCATTTCAAATAAATTTGAGGAAGCTTTCTAATTTAGAAAGTGGGAGGAACAGAAAACTCAACAAATACCATTTTTCAACACAGGCTGGATAAGTAATTAAAACAGGTCTATTAATTTTAAAAACTATTTGTGCTTAAAGACCCAGTACATGTAATTAAAATACAGTACTATTCTGATGTATGGAAACATTTTATTGTTTATGCAAAAACAACACAATATGCATCAATGAGTAACTTCCCCTGAGTAAGCTACCTTGAAATACACTGACTAGTAAGACGTGCAGAGTTTCTTCCCTTTAAACAACTTAAATCAACATTAAAGTGACTGTCAAGAAAAAGGAAACAGCTTCTGAAATATCAATTCAACCCTTTAACCTCCTGGAATCAAAAGAGATTAGGCAATATACAATTTATTTAACTATCATTAGCTTAGTACTGGTTGATTCCAGGAACAGATTTGAGAGTGTGTCTGTTTCAGGATCTATAAGCTATAAGCTTCCTACACATTTTATTGTTTATGAAATCAACTGAGTAACTTCCCCTGAATAAGGTCCCTTGAAATACACAGACTAGTAAGACTTGCAGTGTTGCTTCCCTTTAAACAACATTAAAATGACTGTCAACAAAAAGGAAACAGCTTCTGAAATATCAATTCAACCCTATAACCTCCTGGAATCAAAAGTAATTAGGCAATATACAGTTTATTTTACTATCAGTAGCTTAGTACTGGTTGGTTCCGGGAACAGATTTGAGAGTGTGTCTGTTCCAGGAACAGATTTTTGTGTCTACTGTATAAGCTATAAGCTTCCTACACAAATGAACTAAACTAAATTCTGTATAAGGCAAATATCAATGATTCACACTTAACATCAAGTGACTTTTGTCTTGTTATCACTTACTTTAGAGAGGTATTTTACTCCAGTATCAGTTATTCCGCAAGACATCAGATTGAGGTATAAAATTTCTGGACAACCAAGAACTATCTCTGACATGGCTGTATCAGTAACCTATAACAAATGCAAAAAATTTGATTTTCATAAATCTTTTTTAATAATGACAAATTAAAAGACTTTCAGAAATGTTATGCCATAATCATAACGATCATTAGGCCCACTTTTCTGCTTAAAAGATTAGGGAATACCCCTAGCTGGCTCCACTACTCCACCACAAATTAACCTGCTGCATAAGTTTCTCATGAGGCGATGCATCTAACATTTTGGAGTATGCTGTCTTGACAGACTACTTTCTTCTAAATTTAGCAAATACATAAAATTTAAGAAGTCTTTAAAATCTTAATGTTAAACAAGAGGGCCATGATGGCCCTGAAGTCGCTCACCTGTATATAGGCCCCCCGGAGCGGGGCCAGTTTAAACCCCCAGGGCTTTTATTTGAACAAACTTGGTAGACACCCATTAGAAGATGTTTCATGCTAAACATCTAAGGTCTAGCTCGTTGGGTTTTTTAAAAGTAGATTTTTAAAGTTTTTTCTTTACACATATATTTAAAAACAATGACACCCCTGGGGCAGGGCCAGTTTTGACCCCAGGGCTTTTATTTGAACAATCTTTGTAGACACTTACTAGAAGATGTTTCATGCTTTATATTTAAACTCTAGCTATTCGGGTTTTTTCGAAGAAGATTTTTAAGTTTTTGCTATACACATATAAGGAAAATCAATGTCCCCCCGGGCGGGGCCAATATTGACCCCAGGGCTCTTATTTGAACAAACATGGTAGACATCCATTAGAACATGTTTCATGCTAATTATCTTAGCTCTAGCTCTTAGGGTTCTTTAAAAGAAGATTTTTAAGTTTTTACAATATTCATATAGGGAAAATCAATGACCCCCTGGGGCGGGGCCAATTTTGACCCCAGGGCTCTTATTTGAACAAACTTGGTAGACATCCATTAGAACATGTTTCATGCTAAATATCTTAGCTCTAGTTTTTTGGGTTCTTTAAAAGAAGATTTTTTTAAGGTTTTTACCATATACATATAGGGAAAATCAATGACCCCCTTGGGCGGGGCCAATTTTGACCCCAGGGCTTTTATTTGAACAAATTTGGTAGACACTCACTAGAAAATGTTTCGTGCCAAATATCTAACCTCTAGCTCTTTGGGATATTTAGAAGAAGATATTTAAAGTTTTTTTCTTTTGGTTGCCATGGCAACCATAGAGTACTGCATGGAATTAATTTCTTTGAATAATTTTTAAAGGTGACCACCAAAGGAACATTCCTGTGAAGTTTTGATGAAATTCGCTTAGTGGTTTATGAGGAGATGTCATTTAAAGAAAAAGTTTACGGACGGATGTCGGACGGACGACGGACGAAAAGCGTCAGGGTGAGAGGGTGAGCTAAAAAGAGAGAAACGTATACAATATAGAGAACATTCAAGTTTTTACAATAAATACAGGATTTATTGTGGTACGAAATTATCAAATTTCACTCAGGACTGGCCTAGCCACTCATGAAATATTAATTTTCATACCTCTTGATGAGAATAAATCATGTATTTATAGAAAAAGATTGAATATCCTCTATATATTTATCGGTTCACATATCAAAATAAGAACAGTTTACAGTAAAAAAAAAAAAGTTTTTTTTTTTTTTCATTGACAAGTTTATACAGTAACACAAACATTTAGCATGTCTCTATATTGTGTTGCCTATGACTTCACTACAAAATATGTGCACAGCCATGCCATATTGATTTTACAGAGTCACAATCACGGCCAAAGTATGTGATTAAATCAGTTACTATTCAGTTGATGTATGTAAATATTTTATTTGACATCTTTATAAAACTGCACATTTGTTAAGGTCGCTTTTTTTAGATAATCATGAATTAATTTAATATAAATACACAGCTGCTGTCGATTTATGAAGTAATTTCATTTTTCTCTCTAAAAAGGTAGTTTACAGTATTATAAATTCATATAATGGCTCAGGGTTATATAATTAGACAAACAACCATTTGTATATGGTCATATAACCTGTCAAAAATCTTATAACTAATATTATACCTGGCTACAGTGATCAAGTTGAAGGGTAGTTAATCTTGGGCAGTTCTTTGCTATTCCAATCACGCTCGTGTCGGAGATCCTCGTGCATTGATTTAAATTCAAAATTCTCAGTCGATGGCAAGCTTTTGATACCTAAAAGAGATAAATGAATCTTTTTTTAAAAATGTGAATCATAAAACCTACATTTAATTTATTACTTCAAAGGATATTACAGAAAAGAAGAATTTTAATCAAACAGTGTTTATTACAATAAACATGAATATAAGGTGGACTTTAAGTTTAACTCTCACATCTTATTTATTCCTCAATATCAAAAATAACATGTATTTAAACTACTACAGTAGCCAGAAGTTTGTGTGATGTATGACAAGATCAAACCACTTCTAGGTAGGAACCAAAACTGAATACAGCAGATACATGTTATACATGCACACAGACAATACATTATTAGGTGCTGGGTGAGGTGTGACATATGATGCACATTTGATCCATACATTAGTGCAGTAAAGGTTCAACTTTTTCTACAATTTATTGAAGTTAACCTGTTTCTCACTAAGGTGATATCATGAACATCCTCAGTCAAACAAGAAGTTACTTTAACCAAAGTGTATTAGGCCTACCAAAACTGATGACTAGGTGAGTTAGAGTAGGATAGCCTGACAATTCTTTGAATACTCAAATAGAATAAAATACCTTATTTTCCTGGCAAAAGGCATATTTTACATGAACTATAAATATCTCACATGGCCGAATGAATGTTTTGTAAATGCCAATCCAAATTTACCTATAACCTTCAATTTCTAAAGAGTGGGGCAGTCTTTTCATATTGTAGACAGAATTATATTTCATACCAACCTATTACCGATATCAACTGTTGGTAAATCATCATTATTACAGTCAATCTTTTGATATACATGTATACAGTCAAATCATCTCAACTTGACTATGTTAAAATGAGCATAATGTCACTTTTAGTTAACCATTTATAATTAAATCAGCATGCCTCCAGATTCATGCTAATTTTCATGGAAATTTGGAAATGTAAAATACTGTGGAGTGAACAAAGAAAGTAATTTACACATTGCAAACGGCACTGGCAATCCACATTAATAATTACCAAAAAGAGGTCAAAATATATATAAATACCTCTTAATGCGTTAGTAACCCAGTAGAATTGTAGTGATTGATACTGCAAAATTAGTCATTAATCACACTTAACTGTTTAACATGCAAATAATCAATTAAATATTGAATCTTTTTACTTTTCTTAAGATCTTAATACATTTTTCTAAAGATTGAATTTCTTGAAATATTTTGGCTAATCTGGAGGTGTGCAGCTTTAAGGTATAGAAGATAAACATTGTTAGTCCTCATACATACTTCAAGAACAGTTTTATCTGTTATTCTACAACAAGCATCCATATACAGTTCCTGTAGATTATTGCACACTCCTACACTAGACAGGCCTTCAAAAGCTGCATCTGTCAAATCAAAACACCTGTCAAATAAAAGACAAACATGCATTTATGCTTAACGCTGTTTATGCCAGTTCATTAAAACAATACTTAAATCATTTACAACCCCATGTCTCCCTTCTATGAGGAATAGGTTGGACTTTGACACTTGGATTGTCAAACCAGTGGTAAAGACCATGCCAAGGCAACAGTCAGATGGTAATATTGGTATGTTTAATATAAAGATCAAAGACAAGATATGCACCACTCAGTAAGTCTCTTAGTCATTTAGTATCTCACATCTCATCTTTACATCATAACTTACATTAACCTCACATCTCACTTTTACAAGATAAACTTACTTAACATCTCACATCTACAACAGAACTAAAAACTTACCTCACACCCTACCGTAACTCCAACTTAACTCACATCTTGCCATTTATAACATTTATAATTCAAACTCACCTCACATCTTACCATTTTAACATAACTCAAACTTAACTCACATCTTGCCATTTAAACATAATTCAAACTCACCTCACATCTTATCATTTAAACATAATTCAAACTCACCTCACATCTTATCATTTAAACATAATTCAAACTCACCTCACATCTTACCATTTTAACATAACTCAAACTAACCTCACATCTCACCTTTACAACATAACTTACACTTATCTCACATCTCACTATTACAAGATAATCTTACTTCACATCTCATATCTACAACATAACTCAAAGTCACCTCATATCTTACCGTTTTAACATAATTCAAACTCACCTTACATCTTGCCATTTTAACATAACTCAAACTTACCTCACATCTTGCCATTTAAACATAACTCAAACTTTCCTCGCATCTAAACTTTAAAACATTACTCAAACTTAGCTCACATCTTGCCACTTTAACATAACTCAAACTTACCTCACAACTCAACTTTAAAACATAAATCACAATATCAGCTCATAACACTATGTAATTGAACTCACAAACCATCTTTTCAACACAACCACAATTCACGTCTATGCTAAATATTCAACACAGAATAACTTTTCGTCTCACCCTTTAGCAAATTGTATTAATAACCTCATAGATAATCTTTACCTCATTAGTCGAAGCTCCTCTAACAGTGGGCAACTCATTATTAGATACTTTATCCCATGATTTGTTACGAATCGGGAATCCGTTAGATTCAGAATCCTGACACGACAATCACTAAAATGTAATATCCGTTTAAAGTCAAAATCAGACAGACGATGTTGATTAACTAGAGAAATTCTCCGCCAAACATCTGGGTCCCTGCATACATTATACCAGTACTTACACACACAACTTACTCGACGCAAAAGTTGAAAAGCTGTCAAATTTTTCAGTATGTGCACTAAGACAGTTATTGGTAACCTGTTGATATTTCCTTGATTCACTATTACCTGAGTTTCATGAAAATCTAATTTAAATCTCCCATTTATCAATGTAGATTTTTCCTGATCATCATCAGTTAAAACTTCTAAGTCAGCACTTTTACAGAAATCTTTAGTCGATACTTCAGTAAATGCATTGGTAGATTCCACATTCCTGTTTGTTTTATAACTCATAGATTGTCCAGCAAGCGAATGCCTAGCAGCAGAACATTTAGCACTCTCATCAGTTTTATTTTCAGAAACATTGTTTAATGTATCATCAGCCCTTACAGCTTTTCCTAAATCACTAGACTCTGGTTTTAAACTTGTAAGATCATTTATGTTTTCTACATCTCCAGCTTTAACCAAAGGTTTATTACTTTCATCACAGCCTCCTATTTGAGTTAACAAATTTCCAAACCCTTGGAATTTGCATGGGTCTCTTGTGCTTTCTGTATTTTCTTTAATATTAGGTCCAAGAACTTCATCTAAGTCATGAGTGTGAGTACTAACTTTACCTTCTATCCTGAGAGCACTGTCCCCACTTCCATCATCTTTTACCTGGATCTTATTAAGACTGACCATTCTTGAACCCTCTATACATTCACCTTTAATTGATGCTTTATAACTTTCTGCATGAACTGTATCACTATCTTGTTTCCCATAATTCCTTAAACTTCCTGTTGTTCCAGAACCACTCATTATATTTCCCATTACTGAGTTTGAAAACATTTCCACAAAACATGACTCATTGAATCCATCTGCTTGTAGACCTTTGTCATGTCTTAACCTACATGAACCTACAGTTTCTGCTTCTATATCAACATTCCCAACACTGTTTGATGTGTCTTGACAAGTTTCAATACTTCTTACATCAGAGTTCTCCAAATTATTCATCCCTACTTTATTGGCAAATATTGCATTATCACCAAACTCTGGTTTCTTCTGGACGTCTTCATTTTTCTTATCTTCAATGATGTTACCTGCTTTGCTGTCAACAGAAATTTTTTTGAATGTCAATTGATGACTAGGTGAAAGTTTATTGTGTTTATTATAATTTTCAGCATCTATTTTACTCAATTCTTCTTTTATGATGTCGGAACTTGGCAATGTATCTATCTTTTTCTTTACTAAGTTGGTATTAACTCTATCCATTGGTCTTTTAAGTTTAGGACTTTCCAACTTTTGCAGCAGATCCCTGTGGACCTTGGATGCATATCTCTCACGATTACTCATATACGAGTTCTCAGCTATAGCTTGCACATTTTGTACGTATTCACAGAAACCAGAATGTGATTTCACATTTTGTGTGATTTTCAAGGGCTGGTTTAAATTTAAGGAACAATTTTTCACATCTGCCATATTTTCATTACCCTCCTGAGAACCAGTCTTTTTAATATTAGCCTGCTTTTGCAATGACATTGCACTATTCTCTTCACTACTCGACTGTACATCAAAATCATTTTGTGTAGACTGGCTCCCTTCTCCAACACAATCAGATTTACTTTTAAAGTCTCCTGTACCTCCTACAGATGGATGCCATTGAATTGTCTCCCTTTCTTCAACAGAGTCGCCCTTTTCATTGACAGTTGTGTCCCTTGATGTACAATAATCAAACTCATGACTACCAGTGGCATGTTTCAGATGCATACCAGTTTCTACAATTATATATAATATTATTTCCAAATTAAAAAGAGAGAAAAATTTTAGACTTACTACATAATGTATGACATATGAGCCACGTCATGACAACAGCAACATAATGGGTTTGCGACCAGCATGGATCCAGACCAGTCTGTGCATCCACGCAGTCTGATCAGGATCCATGCTGTTCGCTATCAGTTTCTCTACTTGCTATAGGGTTTGTAATGTTGGTTTTGTCATGACGCGGCTCATATAATTTCAGTCAATGAAATTTGGGTCAGAAAACTACAAGTCATTCTAGCTAGTGGTGGGTGATATCTAGAAGCCAAAAATTTTTACCATCGCATTCATCCAAAAACTGTTTAAATTTTCATTAACTGGAAAGTAAGGTAAAAGATATTAAATAATACCATTATTTTGTAATCTTATTTCCTGGATTGAGGATATATGAGTTTTTCAACTAGAAACTCTCTCATTTCTTTTTTAGAAAATAAGGTGAGAGGTTGCTTATTTTCAAAGACCGGAGAAGTTATTGCCTCAGAAAATTTTTACAAGCCCAACCTTGGGCTAGCAGGCCATTGCTAAATTGACAGACAATATAGCTTGACATAAAATCAGTGTGCCTATACCACATGACTTTGAGGTCATTTTTTTTTGTACAACGGCAAGCTGAACAAGAGCTGTCGGTAGGACAGCACGATCGACTATTCTTAGTGCTTGATAGTAAAAGAGCCTTGATTATATAAAATTTTCTAAGTAAACAAAAACAAAAGGGCCAAATTTTTCTTTAAATCCATGTTACAAGTTTCAAAGCCATATGTCAATGGACTTTGTATATGTTTGAGGTGTTAATAAACTTGAACATAAATTCTAAGTTGAAAAAGGGACATAATTCTGTCAAAATGCTTAATAGAGTTACCTTCTCCTGTCTACATGTTGGGGTCATGATGGTGAACAAGTGTGCAAAGTTTCAAAGCCATATGTCAATGGACTTCGAAAATATTTGAGGTGTTACAAAAACTTAAACATAAAGTTAAACATAAATTCTAAGTAAAAAAAAGGTGCCGTATTTTACCAAAATGCTTGATAATGTTACCTTCTTCTGTCTATAGGTTGGGGTCATGATGGTGAACAAGTGTGCAAAGTTTCAAAGCCATTTGTAAATGGACTTTGAAAATATTGAGGTATTACAAAAACTTTAACATAAGTGGTTGACGCCCAGGTGACTAGGATAGCTCTACTAATTGTTATCGAAGTCTTGCTAAAAAGTAAATACAACACCCAATACAAATCTTGAAAGGCACATAAGTTCCTTATTTATTTATCAAATACAACCAAATAAAGTGGAGGCTAAAGGAAAAGTTGTATATCATAAGTGTATGGAAATGATTTCTATGATACATGGAAAGTTTCGGCTAAAACCGGAAAAACTATATTTTTCTCCTAATGTTTGTATGGTAAGAAAATCACTTGCACAGTAGTATATGTACAGTGTAGAGTAAAACCACTCTCAGTAAGCTTCCTCAAATATTCCTCAATGGAGTAGAGAATCGGAACAAAAGTCAAATTCAATGTCACTCCGCCATGAAAGCCATGAAATAAAGTTATCATCTATTACATTAAGTATGGGTAAGAGTTCGTATTAAGACGACCGTAGGTAGTCTTATCGAACTCTTACCCATATAACTGCAAATCGGCTCTTACAACTCGATATCAGATAAAAATATAGAAAGTGTCACCTCTTTAATTAAGCATAACATTATTTTTCCCCAGCAGTCACGTACAAACAAGGATGGGGTCCAATTACTTAATCTTGCATGTAAAACAATGAGTTTTCAGCAATACCTAGGATTGTTAATGCAATTCATTCCTGTCATATGAAACAAAATAATGTTTTGCTTACTTTTTCTAGAAAATATAAAACAGTCAGCAATTAATAATTGACATTTTTCATAGAGTTTAAAGGATATCAAAAAGTTACTGTGTTCACATTTGTCTCTGCGAGCTGAGCTCCACGTGCATTATCTATGTAATAAATTTGAATGTATCCTCACATTGCTACAGTGTTATCAGCCTTTTTAGAAACACCTGACCTGGCTAATTAAAATATGCCAATCACAATTTTCACTATCAGCATTGGTTTCTTTATGAAATAGCGGCTATACTAATTACTGCCGAGTAAGAGCCGATTTGCAGTTATTATTATATATTGTTTATTCCAGAATTCAAAAAGAATTCAAAACAAGTTAATTATGTATACCCAACCTTGATCAATATCATCGCCTTCAGAAACTCTCTGTCGTTTACAAGGGCAGTCATTTCCTAGCTGATCCATTGTTTTTAAAATACCAATGCTTGTTTTCCTACTGGCATGAAACCATCCCTTGTTGATCCATGTTTGTTTTCTATTTCCTGGTTCCTCCACTGTACGTATCTACACCTATGTATGCTTTCCACTCTGTACAAAATTTTTCTTCATTTCATCATTTGTGTTTTTCTTCATCAATGAGTTTAGAAATGCAGTAACAACTTTCCAAGGATAGATCTAAACAAAAGAATATCAACTTTAACAATAACCAAAATATACTTTAAAACACATACCAGCATTTTATCTGAAATGTAACAGAATATATTTAAAGTATAAAGCAAGTTAGCATTTCTACCTATTTTACCTATTTTAAATTAGACTAAATGATTATTTGATTCAGCCAAACCTATACTAACAGTTACCTCTGTTCAGTAATCACCTCGCCTAAAGGTGTATCTGCAGATAAATAGGTAATATCTATCTGTATGTTTACAGTTTCCATCTCTATCAATTCCAAAATTGTTGTCTCAAGTAAACATTATATACCGGTAATTAATAAATGGGTTTGAGAGTAACAGCAAAATTATCATCCTGAGGAAAATACTGCTACCCCGAGGGCCAAGGGTAACAGTATTTTTAGGGGGGATGATTTTTACTGTTGCTCACAAACCTATGTGTTATTTATTTTATTAATCTGAAGAAAAAAATACTTCATGGGACACTGTTTCCATATGATTCTTTTTTGGAGACTTTTAATACAAAAACAGTACTGTAAAAATTTTTTAATCACATGGTACACTAACTTGATTGAACAGTAAGAATAACTGTTATTGGCCTATGGGAAATTAACATTAAAGAAATAGTGAGGGGTAAGAAAATAAACTTTAACTAAAAAGTTATTTTTCATTTGTTTTAGTGCAAATATTATCAAACCTTTGAGAAAGCAATTGTTATCTTAAGTTGTTCCTAAATTTGTGTTGAACTGATTTATAGTAGCATATTATAATTTTTTTACAGCCATATTTTCAAACTGGCTGTTTTGCACTATTTTGTCTGACCAGTCAGAAATATGAGATTTTATTCCGTGTGACCATTTATTGTTCGACAAAGGGCACAATTTTTGGTGGACATTCCCTATGGCATTGTATATAGCGTTCATGTCATGTCATAGTATCCTGGTGATATTATAGAAATACAAATGATGTTATCTTTAGACGGAAATTTCAGTTAGCACACAAAATAATACAAACATTCTATATTAAGTGTTTCATCTTATATACTGTATACAGTGTTCAATCTAGAACAAATTCCCAGGAGGCCCTTTGGGCCCATAAACTTTTCAAAAGGGGGTCATTTGAGAAAAAAGGGGGCCCACACTTAAAAGAACATCAAAGTCAAATAAGGTATTGTATCTTTTAAGTTACTTGTTCACGTACCATATATAGACCAAAAACGGTTGCAAAATTCCAAAACAATCGACTCACTAAAAAATGACATTATTTGAACCTTTTTTGAGAGTTCTGTTAGCGTTGATACAGGCGCAATTTTAAGAACTGATTGGTAAAGAAACGATGACATAATGTTCAAAGAAACATATGAATCGTATTTTAATGTTACCAGGGATATTTGATAATAATGTTCAGTTTTTTAATCAGCGCCCGATATATAAAAGAAAATCATATTTTGCAATTAGGTTTGTTGATGAAGAATATAAACTTACAATAGTCGCTAAAAACATTTACCCTTCTCAATATATATCCAAGTGAAAAACAAAGTGTCAACTGAACAGGTGCTAAGACAATGTATATTGACATACCGGTACCTTTGATCTTTTGTCAGGGCAGCAGTTCTTACGTCACGCTTAAGATGTCTGCACTGATTAATGATATGCACAATGTTTTAGCGCCGACCAGCCAAAGACCAATCAAAGTTTATTTACTCAATTGTCAAACACTCCCTTGCCAATCGTGTTTGATTAGCTCCATCTTTAAGACTTTTTTAATTGGATGAAGGCGTGTTCGTAATAATTTATGCACACTTCTCTATAATTAACTTGCACTGTTTTCACTAATATATAGTTTTTTTTCTTCCGGAAAGTTATGACATATTTATTTGTTTTGACCGTGAAAAAACTATAACTACACGTACGTATTGGATTATCTGTGACGATTTGTTTATAAAAACTGTGACTCAAAAGTAAGTAATAGTTACGGTACATTTAAGAACAATTCTACATACATGTAGTATTTACAGACCCCTGCAGAGAGAGCGTAGCGATCAAGGTTTTAAAAAGGTTACCGAGTGCGGTAACTATCTTACCAACATGCTCTTGTTTTTCTATACAAACTTCAGTTTTGAATTCAGTATTTATTAATATTATTCACAAGAAACTTTATTATGTACTTAATCAGGTTTAAGAAAGCATTCTAATGTCATTTAGGGCATTTTCTATGAGTGCGCCCATCGGGCCCACAGTTGAATTTGTTTTGCGCCGGCGGTCTTTTCAGGGGGTCAATGGCGCAATGGCGCGCTCTAGATTGAACACTGTGTATATATAAACAGAGCTGAGCACCTTAACTTAAAAGCTGTCAGGTTACAGCTCAATAGCAAGAGCCTTGGACTGTGAATACAGTGACCCGGGTTCGATTATCAGATGGTGCACATCATTTTTGTTGCGAATGGTCATGAAATCCTTTCTACAGTCCTTCGCACAGTACCTCTGCTCTGTCATGTACAGAAGTTATCAGTTCCTTGCGAAAGAGAAGGCAACTAGTACTTGTAAAATGTTTGACAGCCTGCCTAGGAACTATGCGGTGGCTGAGCTGTGCTTTTGTAAATTTACTGCCGTGCTCTGGAGTGAAAACTACCACTACTATGAAAACTCTCGCACAGACACACACCTGCACATCATACTTTAAAGAGGGTGTTGCAGTACTGTATAAATATATAGATAGAAACTTAGAAAGATAACCACCTAAGCCAAGGCAATTATCGTATAAGTACCTAATCTCACACCCAACCTATTCTCAAACCTTTCATTCATGTGCTGTTATTTTTTTAATATAAGTGACTATGATGTCCTGAACTTGTGTGCATAATAGCTTTGTTTCTGACAGACATGTCTGCTGATGTCAAATAAAAACAGTGCATAGGAACAAATATTTACATTACATATTTTATTTCTTAGGGTAATTTCATACACATTGCTATTACCTTTGTAAGTCCCATAAATACACCATTCACTATTTGTGAAATTGATATTAGAGACAAAAAATATCTTAAAGCAGGTACCTGCATCCTGTAGGGAACTTCATTGTCATGTGATAGTCATATAACAATCACTTCATTGGCTAAACTCAATAGTAGAATTTTAGAGATACTTGAAGGGGTTTGAGATTAGGTTCTTTATTTTAAGAGGCCATGTCAGTTTTAAAAGAGAGGGTTATGCTTTTCCAAGATGGAAATAGAGCTTTTTTAATTGTTGAATTTCAGTCAAATTTTACAGAAATGTTACATAAAGATTAAAATGTACAAATTTAAAGAATTTTTATAAAGATATATTCCTATTTATGCTAAAAGACCTCTTGAATGCTTAGAGGTTTGAGAACTGGTTAGTCCACGATAAATGTCACCTACAAAAACAACAACCTTGACAAGAATCAATATTGTCAATCAATGCTTATTGGTCAAACAATAGTATGTCTGACAACAAAAATAGTTTTGAATGAAATGACAACTTACATGGTAAAATCGTAACAACAAAATGACAAAATGACAAAGTTCTCAAATCTGTCAAAATTGTTTTCAGTCCATTTCACGTTTCCGTGTGTGTTTCGTCATCAAAATGTGTGTATCTAAATAGAAACTACCAAAAAGTAATTTAAATACACAGAAGAAATAAAAGTTCAAACTTCAAGATCAGTTAATTCAAAGTTGGAACAGTGATGTCCAATCTTTAAGCAAATGTTTAAACTAATGGTCACTATCTCTTTCATTGTTCACATTTTGTTAACAGTAGACGTAAATTTATTAAACCGTATATTATTGTAGGTATCCTAATGTATTGAAGTTTGAAGATCTTTATGAAAAGTAAAACAAGTCACATAAAAAACTTACTTTATTTTGTAAAGAAATAATTACCACATGCAAATAATAAGTATACTGTAATGTTGTATTGTTAGTCTCTTAGAAATTTTGTCTTTGAATTACTGTGTACAGTACAGTAAAAAACTGCTGGCCTTGTAAAATCTTTACGTTAGTTTACACGTTTTCTAGCTAGAACCATTTGGTTTCCTACATGTAATTATTGTAAAGATACATGTATATATAAGTTAACGTGCCTTTGAAATATCATTAATGATATCAACATCTCATCTAGCCTAATTAATTCGGCGTGAACGGTTTGACCCATTTTACAGACTTTTTTTACTGTCAAACCGGACAGCGCCCGTCCAAAATTATCTCGGTGTCTCTTTGACAAGTCTTATTAGTTGGACTACATTTCATCGTGATTAATGATAACAACAACAACAACAACAACAACAGCAACATTTAAATTAGTAAGTAATGATGATGCTGTTGTAAATAGTAAAAAAAATCGTGCCAGTAATAATGTAAGTAATAAGTGTATTTGGTAAAAAAAGAAAAATAACATAATTTTTTGAACCTCATTCGTGGTTATTTATTTATCGATATATCAATAAAAGAATCCGTGGTGAAAATGACCTTATGTAAGTAATAGAAAGAGCATCGAAACACGAGGCTATCTAATTTGTACTTGGGGGCGTAGCCCCCGAGTATTAATCAGATTGCCGAGTGTTTGATGTTCCTTCTTTTTTGTAACATAAAAACACGTTCCCTGTTGTCGCAATATGAAACCCCGGAAAAAAGTAAACAATAAATGAGCATCTGAATATGATATTTCTGTCGCTTTGTCTTTCTCTGCCGAAACAATAAGTAAACCTCAGTAAAAATGAACCAATCAATGGACATGCTCTGGAGTGCGGGCAACTAATACCTCCAGTTAACGCACTGTGCATGTATATCTATACGATTTAACTCGGACACATTTTCAACAGAAAGGTCCCAAAACTATGATACAATCTCTTATTAACGTTCTCAATTTCATCACATTTAGAAAAACAGTATTAATTGTGGCGTGCAAAATAGTGCAATGATACCCTTAGAGATATCATGTAGCTCTATTAAAGCATGGGATATAGAAATATCTTGTAACGCTTATATTGCACTGTTGGGGACTTTCATATTATTTTTGAAAAGATCACATATTAAAACACACAAAATAACGCTCTGGCGTTTTAGGTAGGAATACTTTTCGTTAGTAGCAATACTTTTCGTTTCCAAAATATGTGGAATTAATGGACACGTTTACAGCTTCACGCAAGGTCAGTCAAGGAACTTCAATGAGAAACAAGGGAGAATTCAGTGTTTATTTTTAGGAATGATACGTTTGTTTGATTGATGACACTTTACTGGTGCATTCATTTAACTGCATTCATTTAACCACGACAGTCAACATCCATTATATTATGTCATGAACCATGACTTTTAAACCTTAATCTAAATATGGTACCAAATGTTTACCATTATGAGACAGTTTGTCTCACGCGAAATGCAGGTCTGGCCAAGGTAAAGGTAAAATAAGCTGTGGGTGAACATAGGTAAGTAAAGTCAATTTATTCAAATGTAAATGACAAATTCATTCCTTTTAAATAAGGTCAAGGCAGATACATGTGTAGCAATGGCAGAAATACCTTTTCAACGTTAGTGCGGGAAGTAGCCCAACAAATTGTGCGCTTTAGGGCTTTTTTTACATAGACGATGGCCGCCCTTCTGTAAAGACAGACATCTATGAAATATCAGATTATAAAATCGGTCTGTCTTGCCGTCGAAATATTGAGACTAGTGCGGGAAGCTGACATTTGGGCTAAGCGAAACAAGTGCCAGTTCATACACTTGGCACAAACTATAATTTTAGTGACGTGATTAACATAGTTATGGAAGCAATTGCATTTAAATGATTGAACATAGATACATTGGCGTGAAAAAAGAGGGCCCTATCTATTTTTTCAACTCCGAAGGCGGAATATACAAATTCGAAGCTCTTAAACTTTAATGACATAACAACGGGGAAAATGAAAAGGCTACATCATGCTCTGTTTGATTGAGCCTGACCAGTGAGACAGCAGTGGTCCAGTGTCTATTCTAGGATTTGAAATAAAGCGGGGGGGGGGTTATCGATAAGTGAGAATTTATTACATTTGTTGATTTTTTTCCCTTCTTTCTCTATGTAAAATTTCCCCCCTGCCTCTGGAAAAATTAGGGGGAATTCTCAAAAATATGGATGAATCAACCCCATCCCCCCTCCTAGAATAGGCACTGGTGGTCAGTGCATGCAACCGTCCACTTCCCCTAGCACCGCCTTAAGGGGAATATAAATCATGAATATGAAAACACCGTGTACTTTCAACCATCGGCAGGTCTGTTCGTGCTGTGGAGATCCTGGAACTTTCCATTTATTGTATTTATAGTAATATTATTTAGTATATTAAAGTGATTCTGACCCGTACTCGGCTGACATACATGTCATATTTGTCTATGTTCACGTACCGAATCGTTGTGCCACTTTTTTTGTCTACCTCGGAGTTTTAGCACGAATGCGCGCGTTTGCTGATATATATTTCATGAACAGGAAGGGCTAGAGACTTAATGTCGGCCTCATTTGGAAGCTTAATGCAAACGTGAAATAGTGATAAAAGTTTTTTTTTAATTATCTGGACAATTGTCCCGGGAAATGATCCACTTGCTCGTAGACTCGAATCTGGAGTTTCCGCCCTTCTTTTAACTTATAGTATATCTTAAAGGGGGCTCATATTTCATTTTTTTATGATTTTTGACACATTTAAGATGAACACAAAGGTTCTTTTATCAAAGAAAAGTGACATGTGGTTACCAACTAGAAGAATGAGACAAAAAGATTAAATTCCGTAATTATCTTAAAGATGACTGAACTGTTTTCATATAGGAACAATTGCCAGATTCTTGCTAGAAAAAAATAAGACTAGTCTAAATTTGACCACTATAACACAAATTCAGCTCATTGTTGTTACATTTCATGCTTACAAGTCGAAGAGTGTTAAATTTGTCGTGTAACGACCGTATTCTAGCGGCTATTCAGCGTTGATTGGGCCAAGGATTCACGTCTCCTTTGAATAGAATTCCTAGAACTGTTTGCGATGTGCTAGGTGGGGTTGTTGTGACTGCAATGTGAACGTTGTTCCCTATTGTTAACATGTACTTTTGTAATTTTGATGACAGAAAATAAAAAGCTCCGCTTTAATTGATAATGTTGCAATTTCATTAATGGTAAGTGTAGATTGTTGGTATATGTATAAACATGGCCACATTAATATACCAATTATAATGCCACTAGTAGAGGGAGGCAAGCTTGTCCTGACAAACAGCTTGGTCAATGCGTCCAGTAGAGTGAGTCAAGGCTGCCCCGATAAACAGTCCAGTTTATGGCTTCACTCCAGTGCAGTGAGACAACTGTGCACCGATAAACATACTGACCAATGCCTTCAGTAGAGTGAAACAAGGCTGCCCCGATAAACAGTCTAGTTTATGGCTTCAGTCCAGTGCAGTGAGACAACCGTGCACCGATAAACATACTGGCTAATGCCTCCAGTAGATTGTCATAAGCTTGTATCGACAAACACACTGCTGCAAACTGTACAATTTAGCATGTTTTTGTCATAACCTCTTATATTTACAGCTGACAGTTACAAATTCACAGCGATTTGAGCAAATTTGAACTTGGCATGGTAAGAGTAAATGCTGAAAAGGAGCGGAATAAATTAAATAATAAACAAAGTGTAGCTAATATATTTTATTCCATTACTCTACGAGTAACCTGTACAGAAAAAAATATTGTTAATAATGGAATTCAAGATCCGTGATAATTTTCTTTTCAAAAGCATTAAATCTGTCTACAGAAACAATGTGAATACAGAAAATATGAGATTCAATTTTGAGACAATTACCTCCCTTGAAATTGTATGAATATACAATTAACCTCATTTATAAAGAACAAAAAATCATTCAAATCTGTATGTGTATATAAAATCATATTAACTTTCATTAAAAGAAAGATACAAGTTCGGCTTTTAACAAATGTAGATTTTACTTTAATGTATAAAAGAACGATAATCTATACCACTGAAATAGACAGGAAAAAAACATTTTTTAAAAAAAATTTTAAGTATTAATTACGAATTGAAATAAAAATTGATTTTATGATGGGATATTCTGCTTGTAAAAAACAGAGATGATGAGATGTAAAAAATGAAATTGCACAATTTAGGATGTAAGTAATTGGTAAAGTAAAACAAAAAATCCTAAGAACAAATTATCCACATGTAGAACACAAATATTTCTGCGAGTGTTAAACTGCCAGAAATATGCCGATGTGAGTCATATTTAGACAAATAAATCATTTGTCAACAATCATTAAAACATATGGTGACTTACTAATTTTGGACATATCCTGAAAATTCTAGATTGCTTTTTATACTTAAGAAAAGAAATAAGCCAATTAGGGGCTTGCACACAATAATTAGTTGTCTACATACTATTAGGTATACAAGTGTAAACAAGTGACATTTTCTTCCTTATATCCTAGCAGAATAGTACTTCTTATGATATATTTATCTTCAATTAAAAACAAGTAGTCTACATGTGAATAACATATTCCATTTATGGTAAAAAATAATGATTTTGATTTCAGAGTAAATCGCCGTTAAAAATGAAAAACACTAATTTACAAATAACCGAAGAAGATAAAAAAACAAAACAAAACGGTAACAAATTTGACTGAGAATACTTCATAAAGACTAGTTTTCCCCTTCTGTGTGGTTTCCTAGAAACTGATCCTAGATATCTAAAGTTAATTGTCTCAATAAAAAGAGTATCAAATGAAAATTACCATGCTATTCTATAGTTCACTTCCGCTTGTTTCCGGAAGTCATCAATTTTGTTGTTTCCGGAAGTGAAAGAAGAGGAAACTATGGTGGAGAGTATAAGCTATCCGTGAGTCGTTTCATTACGACCCTAGAACTTTGAGATAAAGTACGATCAGCTTTTAGAAAACACATTTGTGTATTGCACGTATATTTTTGCATTTCTAGCAATCGTCATGTACCGAGATTTGAAATATGAAATTATTTCTTTAAGCTGAAAAACTATTCACAACTTTGAAATAAAAATAAGTCTAATATGACAAATCACTGTACATGAGGATTTCTAGAAATGTTCAATGAACACAACGACTATAAAGATTGACTGGAAACAAAATTCTCATCCGCCATCAAATTAAATATATCTTTAATATTGAGCTATAGTTTTTAGTAAAAAAGGAATTAAAAATCATTTTGACTATTTTTCGGATACGTGCGAGTACGCTCCTTGTACTATACTCTCCCATGCATATATCAACACTTGTAATTTTTAGATATTTATAGATATGTTCAGATCTGGTTACTTACAACAACGAGTAGACGTCACGTCACAAAGAAAGACGGGTACAGAATGAGAATTTTGTTACCAGACATTAAAGGCAATCTCTATTAGGTACCGTAACAAGCTAAGACAAAATATCTGAGGTGCTAAAATATAATGATGAATGAATCTAACGCTAAAATCTATGTTAATATTTACAAAATGGTGGTGCCTGGCGACAACCAATGAAATGTCAGATAACATATCTTAAAGAGTCACGTGATATGATTCAAAAATAACAAAGGTGCAGGATTGCTCACAACTCAGTATAATTGTTATTTGTTGTCAACTTTAAAAGTTGTGACATTCGCACACGTGATTCTTAAGAAAAGAAATCTGAAATATCTAATACATTATATATACATAAAGAGTCATGTGACAGCTCTCTAAAATTAAAAACAAATTAATATAAATATAAGTGAATTAATTAATGAATTAAATAATTTAATAAAAGTTTAGAAAATATTTACATCATAAGCTATTTAAAACGAGAATATTATTAACAAATTCAACCAGTTCTGAGATAGATATTGTTAACAAGTTTAACAAAGTCGTATAAATAGATAGACAACATAAACTAACTTGAGTTTTGCATTTAATTGCTGATTAAACCTTGTCTTGTAAATTATTGACAGTTTCTGATTCAACGCTATCCCCCTTTTGTGCAAATATAGTCTTTTTTCAAAATATTTTGATTAATTTACAATATTTTCTACATTGACGCACAAGGAATACCGAATATATATGTAGTGGACAAACGGTTTCCAGTATTAATGTACAAGAATGGATAATCATCAAAAAGTACTACTATTTATAGGTGAGGATGTTATTTCCATGCTCTAATTTGAACAAAAAAAGATATGATATTTATTTTTGTTCGTATCTAAACACATTTGGCCTTCAGACTATTGCTAACGTCAGGGGATCAATACATTGGGGGCATACAAAAACAGAGCTATAAAATTGATATTTTGTTTAACTGATATGTAACCATAGCTTAACTCATTCAAATAACAAATTAAATTCTAAAACTCTTCAAAGAAAGCTATTTTAAATTGGTAATAAATTTTAAAGTGAAATTCTAACTAATTAAATGTCTAGCTAATTCTATAATCTAAAGCATGATTGTTATAAGTAAATGATTTGTTCATGATATAATATATGTACAAGAAAAAAATCCTCTTGGCAACAAATATATGATCAATGTTAATGATCTACATGTAAGGAATGGTCCATATTTTTTCTAAGTCACAACTTAGATTTTAGTAAAATATAAACAGGCAAATATAGCTTAATCTGTCCGACTGTAAAAAAATCGTGGTTTGTTTGTTTACACGCAAGTAATTTGAATTTCATTTGATTTGCACTAAAATAAAACAAGTAAAGTGAACATGAATGTTCAAATTTCTTAATATCGTGTTCAGATTCGCCAAAATTGGACGATAACATGATTTTCCCTTGGATGTATCTGTGTGAATGTTGATTGGAAAATTTAAGCTATATTGCCTGTTTTATATAGACATTAACAAACATTTTATCCCAAAGCAATGAGATAGATAATGTTTGTTCATATAAGACACTGGTTTCCCTTCTGAAATGAAAGTTTTAAAGCAAAATTTACCACAAATCATCACCGGAAATGAAACCCAGAATTACGTCACGACAATGACAATGTGACAAGATATATCATCAAAATCTAAAAAATAGATGTTACTTTCTAAAAATAGCACATTTGAAAGTGTTACAGACTACATAATCTCTAAGTTTGAATCCTACTTAAAACCACGTGACATACATGTATATATCCATGCACAATATTTAGAATGTTTGTAAAGAGTATAAAAATTCTGAGTTATCAAAATATCATATAAAATTTACATCCAGATGAAAATTTACATCACGTGATACGAGACAACAGCTAGGAAATGTCGGAGCTCCTCGGTAATTTTCGACACTTTCACGTAAACACCCGAATCATTCCGACAGATAGAACAATGTGCTCGACATTTGAACACATTGTATGACAGTTGGTAAATTTTGGCATGTTATCATAAAATGCACCAATTATATTAGACATTGATATAAAATACTATATACTCAATGACTGTAAATGGAATGTAAATCGAAAATAAAACCACCAAACGATTAAAGGAAACCACTATCTTATACATAAATACATAACACATAAATACATAGTACAATAAAATCAAAAGTAGTGTTTAGAAAATAGCGCCCAAAAGATCATAATCTCCGAAACAAACGCATTTTGGGATGCAAGTTTATAATGTTAATAAAATCATTCTGTCGCGAAGTAACTTCAATTGTTCAACATACTTTTTCAAGAAATCTTCTTTCAAAAAGGAAAAATCTGATCATGTGTGTGTGTGTGTTTTTTTAATGAATAAGTTATCAAGTTCATTTGAATAAAACCTGCACCCCGATTTCAAACCCGTTCCAATCAGTCCGGATTTGTCCGGATTTTCAGCACTTACACGAAAACATATTGCACAAAGCTCCAAAACAATTTGTTACACAGTGAAAAACTATCTGATCCATCTCCCCATTAGGGCTTTAAATGGAAAACACAATTTAACACTGTGAGTATACATAATTGACATTTAAATATATGTACAGAATTTCGATTTATTCCTCTTGATTAATTGTCTAGGTGTATAAATTGCAATTTTAACTTAAACTCTTTTTTTATTGAGATATATTCAAGGGGAATAAATCGAAGATTATAATCGTCTGGTAAAATACAATAATTCTTAGCAACTTGTTAGGGATAAAAAAAGACGTCCAAAGTAAAAATATTTATGATTGGTTACTATATTTAACTTATTAAAAAATTAAGCCAATCAGATCAGACGATGCTTGAAAATAGAAATGGCCAATCGTGGCTTATTTTACAAAATGAATTGATTGCATTAACCAGAAAAATGTCTGTTATATCAGTTTAACTTGTTAAATAAGCAATATATCAATTGAAAAAGTAACATTTTAAAATTCATAAGAGATAATGTAATAAAAATGAAAAGAATATATTTACAAAATCAAGAAATAAAATTGTGAAGAAAAAAAATCTATGTACAATTCAAACTCGGCGGGTGGTCTCTACAAATTGTGACGTGTACAGTTGAGTCCCACTTTCCTTATGTTAAGTTTATAATTGTGTGAATGTGATCGTGATTGTTTTTTATTCCTCAGTACTCTTATGACGTCATCTTTGTTTTTACGTCACTCTTTATGCCACGGACTAGAAAAAACTCTTGCTGTTTCTACAACACCTGTAAATAAACGGAAAAGATAATAATTTATTTTATTTTGCAACTTTTAAGAATATACGAAATCAGGTTGTTGCTTTTTTTGTTTCCATTTTCTTTCTATGGTCAATGGCGTACAGCTAAAATATAATTTGTAATGACTTCGTCATGATTAGAGCTCATAAATGAACTATTAACTATTACTTTCTGTAATTTTATTTGTTTTCATTATTAAACGTAACATTGTACAGAAATATTACACAAAAATATTAAACATGTAAAATCCTTAACATATAAATAGCATGTGTTGAAGATCTGTGTACATGAATTGTGAGTAATCAGCCATAACATTAGTTACACGATCTGTCTATAAGTGCCTCAATATTCTCTTCACAACTTTGACTCCTGTATTTAATTATTACATAAAAATAATAAGTAGAGACGGACGTATAGACATACAAAAGCCAAAAAACGTGTTCAGAAAAATGTACAGCAAACGTTTGACCGCTAGATTCGTTTCGTTTATTTTTTCGTGTTTTGTGATCATTTCGTTTAATATATTCAAACCATTCAAAATGAGAAAATAACAAATCTAGCGGTCCAAACAAAATACGCTATAAACATTCTATAAAAGACAATATAACAAAAATATTCGACTGACACATTGGAGATTTTCTAAAGTCAATAATGTTGTTAGGCAAACATGCAAAAAGTACAAATACATTTACATTAAATTAGTAAATTGAATGTTTAAACAAAATCTAACATTACGTCAAGAAAGAATTATTCCAAGTAATGCATTTAAATGAATAGAACTTTGCGCGTACCGAAAATGTTGAAAATGTAGAAGTGTTTTCATTTCGTTAATTTGACGATTCTTTCGAATCTGAGTAGTGTTTTCATTTCGTTAATTTGGCGATTCTTTCGAAACTGAGTAGTAATTATCCAATCAGTACATGTATACAAGCTAGAAACGAGGCTTTCCCAATCTTGTAAATGCTCAATGTGGTATGGCACCGCAAACAATGCCAAAAAAGAAAACACATTTAAGTTAGGAATGAATTCTTTCTACGAGGAATAGTATATTTTGTGAGCTAAATCATTAAAATACAAAGTCCATGTGTTAATAAATCAAAGCTAAGGTGTCGACGTCTGATTTCAGTACTAAATATAGATATTACATATCACCATTGGCAACGTCTCAAAGTTAATTTCTGGTTAAGATTTCACTTCCGGTTCTTAAATACAAAATGTAGTAAATTTTTCATGATCTTTAATAATAAAAGAATATTAATGCGACTAGGCATACATTTGTACTTTTATTAAAACGAATTTTTCGAAGATCATTATTTTCTGAAATCAAGTAAATATATTTCTATTATACAGCGTAATCAGAAATGACAGCAAGACATTGCTTGGCAAACGTATAACATAAATCTTTGACCTTCACCTTCAGATAGGAATACAAAAATAAATATAATAAAAACAGACGTATTTGCCCAAAAGAGAAAGTGGACGCTTTAGTTAATATATGTTAACTTTTGAAAAGCGAAGGTCAATGACTTATTTAGAAAATTCAGACATATTATATGCAGGAAGATACATTTGCGCAGATCAAACTAAGGTTAAAAGGTCAAGGTCATTGTTAATCTAAAATTATCTCCTCTTCAATTCTGTCACAGAGAATTCTCTTCAGCTATAAAGGGGAGAAAATTTAGCTAAAATATTCAGAAAATTATAACAATATACCAGACGACAAAACTTCCAACCAGTTATCCAATCAAAATCAAAATGAATAGTCACGTGATACATTATTAGAAAAAACCATAAAGCAGCACCTGATCACCATGTTCACGTGAAAATAAATCTACACAATGTTACAATATTTTTGCCATTACGACTAAATAACAACACCTTCAAATCGTCCAATCACTTACATAATCGGATGACGTAATTTGGTTACCAAGGTAACGTACTGTTATAGCTCCTCTCTTTTGAAGAGAGTTTCTTTTTCCACTATAATAATATTGAAATTGCGTTAATGATTTAGCTTCACATAAGATTTGCTTTGTCATCATAACATAGAGAGTAACATGGGAACAATATCTATATATAAAATTACTGTTAATTTATTGTTGTTGTTGTTCTGTGGTTGTTATTGTTGTTTGCCGTTTAAGGATGCAACATTGTGATGCAAGAACTGTTTATTATTCTTACAAATATAGTGAGAGAAGTTTTAAGTAAACATATACATGGTTACTACAAATTTGGTTAAAACAGCCGTCTAATATATTTTTGTACTGTTTATAATCTGTCGTAAAACACTCTTTAAAGCTTATGTTTCTTTGCAGGTTTAAAATATACATTTAGACTAGTTTTTCATTACCTTGTCCATGTTTAATTAAATTTAAGAGTATATTAATTGGTCTAGACTGTACAACTTTTTTCTATTTCTAATAGGTTAAGGGCAAAGTCCACCTTACTCCTCCCCTACACACACCTTTTGAAACAGTTATAACTTAAAAAAGGAAAATCTTCGTGTTTTTTTTGTTTTGTTTTGTTTCAGCCTCGAAAAGATGGAAGTTAAAAAAAACATTATCTATTCAGTAAGTAATAACTCTTTGGATTCAATGTTAAAAAATAAAACACCTAAATCCGAATTTATGCTTTCGAATATTTCGGACACCAATTCCCATTTTAAATTATGATCATATCTATTAATACTATAAATAGTAAAGGAAACATGCGCTGCCTAGGCTCATCCCGGAAAACGTTTAAAACATTACTCATATTTAAAAAAAGAGTATAAAATCCTTTCCAAAATGCAAAACTAGCCAAATATTTAATAGAAAGAGGATAACAACCCCAAAGAAAAACAAGTACATACCGATAATCAAGGAATATGTTTTTAGTATGGCTTCGAAGCGTCTTTTGGTCGTTTGAGTTGGACCTTCAGTCTCTTCATTCCGATTTGAAACCCGTTCATAGCTTGGATCGCCGCCTGAGCGCAAGCTGGATTGTCGAAACTTACAAACCCTGTAATATATAGAATCAATAATTATTTTGTGTGTTTTTGTTCTTCTTTTTAAATATAAATGGTAGACAGTGTAGATACTCATGTCACAGGTGAATGGGATTTGGAGTTAATTGTTGATAAGTGTATTTCCATAGTTAAAAGTTGAAATTGTAAATACTAAGGTGCACGGTTTTCATATTTCAGCCATTTTATGAAAACTTTAATCATCGTCTGACAATAATTTATGTGTACTGTATATAAAACATATAAACTGTAGATACATTCAGAACATTATCTGTGAAGAGTGTGCTCTTCGTAAACATGTACTATAAAGTGAGACTATAAGAAACGAAGAGCTATAGTTATAAGCTTAACAAAGCTTAAGGGAGATAATCATTAGCTTACCAAAGCATTTGCTCTGATTGGTTGCCCTATCCACGTAGACTTTAGCACTAATAACATTTCCAAATGGCATAAACATTTGTGCTAGTTCCGCGTCGCCGAACTCTTGTGGCAGGTGATATATAAATAGATTGCAGCCATCGGGTCCTGTAGAAGTCAGCACTGCTAAAAGTTAGAGGTGTGTACTACATATTTTAATTTATCATACGGACACAATATAAACATATTCTTTACCATACCATTCCAGCCTTATTCTGATCATTGACAGTGTTATCAGAGTTCTTTCCCTTTGATAGGATTGTGTCCATTTGCAAAATTTTGAAAATAATATTGTAACATATATTGAGACACATAAATATTCACTGTTCAGTTTTTAACTATTTACAAATACTAAAATATATTGCTCATATTTTAATTGATGGATATACATTTATAGAATCTACATTTATTATAAATATATGCACAAATTTAGTAACTACCTTCTTTTTGAGCTGTCGGCATCAGTGCAGCGTTCTGTAACAGGGCTTGTTGAATCGGATTGAATGCGGTTGGGTAAGCAGCTACAAAGAACAAACAATAATTTCAATTTGCAAGCTTTACTTTTTTCTTCTCAAAAATTCTACAAATATTGCACTTAAATTATAAAATGTTATTTATAGAGTATATAATTAAAAACTACGTTGCTTCAAACATTTGAAAAGTTTAATCTACAGAAGACGGTTGGAAAGTAATTAATTATACAGAATTACTCACTGAGGTATTCCCCAATGCCATAAGGCGTCACTGCAGTATATATCTGTGATGGGTCCCCATTGGTGATAGTTTGTGCTAAAAATAGAAAGCAGAGCGTCAGTAAAGGAATTCTAAAATGTCTATAAGAGTTTCTACAACTGTTGCTTTTTTCACTATATTCAATTCATCACTACTGAATAACACTACAATATCACTTTAAAAAATAGTATTATTAATTCGTTGCTAACACTACAATATCACCTAGAAAGCTGTCTTTTTTAATTATTTATTTTTTTTTGAGAGAAAGGAAATGCAAGATTTCGCTTGACAAAATTAAACAAATCTAAAACAAATATTACCTGCATAAGCCGGAATTCCGTTAGCGTAAATCTCTTGTTGGCCATTTTGGGCAATTGGAAATCCGGCCACGGGTGTTGGTGAAAGCACGCTAGGGGGCGCTCCACTAATAGGTGTTGATGCTGTACCTATTTATAAAGAAGAAATGTTAATGCAATGTAAGTACGACGAATATTTTATGGTCGATTGAAGTTTTATCTTATATTGTTAGTTATAATAAAATTGAATTAGAAACTTATGATTTAGTTTTCCCATTAGAGATTGGATTTAACTCATTACAGTGTTGAAGCAGTATCTATAGACTTTTGCAGAAATCATGATTACAAAGAAGAAAAATATCGTTTTTTCGCCGATTCCAACATTTTTCATTCATTATCGTATATAAATCGGCATAAAGAGATGTATTAAACCTTTTAAAGTTCATTCAATGGGTGAAAAGGCGAGATTTTAGCGTTTTATAATTCAAGCGCATTGTCATTTAGTGTGGTGCTCGAGCCTTCAACATTTTTTTAGTCTTAGATATTATAACATAAAATTATTTTTTTACTCAAGGAATTATGAATAAAGAATTAAAGTGCAGTTTTTTATCAGTAAGGAAACATAGTTCGTGTGATTGAAGTATGTAATTAAATAAAACTCACTCTCACCGTTAGCGAGAGAGGCTGTTGTAGGGGTCATGGTTGCCGTGGAGATACCATTCGGTGCGGCAAGTGCTGTCACAGCCTGTGGAATTTGTGCCAGTGTGACGGGTGTCAAGTAATGACCTTGGCCTGCGGCAACTAAAGCTTGCTGCTGCATAATCTGCTAAAAAGAAAAAAAGAAACATTCAAATTTTAAACCATAAACAAATATAAAAAGTATGCATGATATATCTGTATTTGTGTAAATATTAAACAAATGGGATCATCGTTCAATGAACGAAACTCTCATTGTATCGTGTCACACAGGGCTCCTGTGAGGGTACTTGATAGGGCATCCGTAAGAGCGTAAAAACAGGAATGGGGCAATCAAAGGGAAGACAATTATATCTATATAAGCACATAGACAACAGAACTCTGCAAATCTATAATACTATTCACATTGAGAGTACATTAAAACTGTCTTAAGCAGCCAGCCAAGGGATGCAGTCATTTTGGCTGCTTAAGACGGGTGGCGTCTGAATTGAAGGATCAAGTTATTATTCAAATTATTCTTTATTTATTCATGAAAATCTATACTATGCTATCCTTATGTGCTTGTGTGTATACCAAATCTATTTTAATTGTAAACAGAGTAATCTGGTTCATCATCATCATCATCATCATCATTATCATCATCACCACCATCATCATCATTATCATCACCACCACCATCATCATCATCATCATCATCAGTTTTTAACTATTTACAAGCTACATTGTATACTCATCAATTTATAATGACAATGAAAAGAACTGCAGTAAATACAAACCGTGTCTGGGTACACTTGAAGATTTCTTGGCGGGTCGTATACACCGTATGCCCCGATCTGGGACAACGCTAACGGGTTAAGGAGCCCGACTGATTGCGCCATCTGCTGCATTCTACGGAGTTGTCGTTCTTTCTCGGTATCCGCAAACTTTACAACAAGACTGGATGAAGCACCCTGTAAATCAAACAAGTCGTAAAACTGAATTAAGCAAGTGTTGACTTTTTCTACAAAACAGTCAATTTCTATCTTTATAAAAAATGTTCTTTAGAAATTAAACATCAGCCTTCTCGAATAACTCAAACAAAACACGTTTTAATTATTCTAATTATTTTCGTTCAATATTGATCTTTATAATTATACTTACAGGCATTGTTTGACTTCCATGGAGATTGTTAATGGCGGCCTGGGCCTCAGAATGGTTGGAATATTTCACGAATGAACAGCCTGAAATAGAAACAAGTAATTTATATGTTCGTTTGAAAATAAGGTATCCTTTTGCAATCAACGATTAACATTCTTAAATACTTAATAATTTCATAATAATCATTCTGTGCGCACAAGCGAAAAACACGGCACACATAAATACTTCAAACTGTACGATACTTAAAAGCTATACAACAGTGGGCAAACTATAAAGGAATCCGGTTTATTATGATAAGCCTTCAAATAAATCGCTTGAAATTTCAAAAGGTCTATGAAGCTTAGATTCATTTATCAAACTCGGAAAGGTATTCTAACGAACATAATTTATTCTGTGTGTGATGAAATAATTACAATGGCTCTAAATTTAAATGAAACAATATCGGGCGAAAGGAATTCCTTTAAAGACCAAACGATTTATATTAACGGAAAAAGGGCAAACTCGCGGAAAGAAAATCAACATTTGTCATTTTTCGTGCATACAAATCAGCAATTTCGGTGCCAAACTGATTCCGTCATTTGCATATACCATCGGATTTAATGTCAGGATGCAATGAAGTTTATCAAACAGAATTTACAAAGAAAAGTCTTGGCCAATGGAAAGATATTGATTTTTCTGTCAGAATCGCGAATTATGCTGATCGTGATTCATTGCAGTTAGTATTTTATTCGAATCCGCTCATTCGTAGAAATACAATTTCTTCCTATATCTCTGCCAAGACTGTATTGATTCTCTCCGTTAATGGGCATAGCAAATTCCATGCATGTTTATTCCTACTATAACCGTATAATTAAGACGCAGGGTCCCTCTGTTATTTTTTATGTGCAAAGTTCAATATAACTACATTGTCTCAGACAAGAAGTAGAAAAATACTTCAGAAAAAAACAAGAACACAAACATCGCTTCCTTTTCTAGAATTAATTCATTTAGGGTAACAAGGTTAGGTTTATCTATCCGGCAATAAATAATCATAACCAAAATAACGGCGTTTCTTGGTAAATTTCGAAAATGGCTCTAAGTGACGCGCTAACTAAACCGTTTTGAAAATGTGACAAACTTCAAAAAGAAATTCTCTGTCAAAGAAGCATGTTTGCCAATGAACGAATTGTTTTACAGCATTACAAATCTCATTTGATTTATGATGTAGACAAGACACTGTTTGTGGTTGTTGTAAAATGTGTTATTCACAAAATCTATTAATAGACACCAGTCTTCAGAGGCCTTGTTATATCGAGGAATCTGGATTGTGCGCGATTGTAAAATTGCATGTTTCTATACCCTTTATGGTTATTTTGCGTGATTACTGACACTTTCCGCTAATTTGACAATCTTTCGCAATTTCTTGTATAATTTCAGTCGTGTACCGCCATAGACTAAATTGTTATTGCCAGAAACGAGAAAATCAATCTAGAAACTTGTTGCTACTTTCAATCGGATTAAGATTGCATGCGTTTACGCCATTCCTTCTATTTGAATTATCGATCCAACAGCAATGAGTATCTGAAAGAACTGACGAATTTTCCCTGTGTTTGATTTTGTTACAGAGCAAGAAAAAAGAAGGAATAATGTACAAGATAGAATTATATCTAAATAACGATAAATAATTCAAGTCGAGCTTGATTCCATGACATGCATGCTAATAGAACATGTTCTATATTGAACAGAACTATTGAACCCCTTTTCAAGATCAGTGTTCCGTACAGAAGTCATAAATGAGCGTCTATTGGTGTCTAATGGAATTTTCTAGTTCTGAGAATCGATATTTTACAAGCCTGGTAATGAATCACGCTAAAACTCTACAGTTATGTGCTAGCTCAAATTGTAAGGTCGCAAGCTCGATTAAATGCGTTCGATTCATGTTACAGATTTTTCATTTTAAATCTTACGAAGACGATGCGCATGCGTCATCTCTCTCGGTCGCCATGATTTAAGCACAGATCGTGCAGAATGACATATATAAGATAATAAAACTTCATTTCTCAACTGTTCTACGGAGACATACATAAGTTTTGACTTCACTTTTGCGGTTTCCATAACAAATCATTGGTGACAGGATAATAGCATTGCGTTATAGACAACGACGAGTATGCAACCAGCTCTTCTATTTTTAACTTACCCCAAGGACACACGAGTCACGTGACAAAGTATTAAATCAGACACTTTAAAAGTTGTAAGAAAGCTCTTATCCGGGGTCTGTTAACGTATCAACATTTACACTTACAGTCAATTCTTGAAAGCCCGTCAGGCAAACAAGAGCTAAAATGTAGAGTTTGATTTTCTAGGAAATGTTTGAGCGCAAACACGCCCTGTTTTGCAACTTAAGTTAAAACAGGCAAGGAGGTGGGAACGGAAGCTTTTACACATTTTACACTTCTTCATGCCAGGATTCGAAATTTGCATCCATTTTTTTTCCCTTTCAATTCTTCAAATAGCTACGTAGGTAATAAATCGTGAACCTGACAAAAATATCCTGCTGCTGATAAAATATATAATCTGATTACTCGTCGCACGTTTGTTCTTGTATTTCTTCAGTCATTAATCAAGCGCACCATTAAGCGCGTGTAGTTCATTACGGCAGCCATGTTTTCCGTTTCTATACATTTCGGACTAATTTAAATTACCTTGCATCTCCTCATAAGTTCGTCTGCTAATGAAGAACGCCGTTAAACATCAAAGAGAGTTTGTAATCAGGTAAGACATATTACTGACGAAAACGAGCTACGTTTCATTATCAACTTAGTTTTCACCGTAATGAAACTTCATAAATTGTATCGTGTTTCCATAAAAAATGAAACGACGAAAAAATAGTTCCTCTAAAAAAAGGTCAAAGTAAAGCGCGTATGTCTTTAATCGTAGTTCCTCAGGTATATTGTTGTTGTGTTTTTGTTTGTTTTTTGTTGGGTTCTTTTTGGTCAGATTATCTAATTATAGATTCAAAGTATGTCCAAGAAAACCCGGATATTCGAATAAAATTATATTTATAAAGGGTATACCTTTGCTGTTTCCATTTTGGTCCCTAAGAATGGTCAGTTCCTCAACTTGTCCGAAAGGTGTAAATAAATGTTTTATGTCATCTTCTGTCTGCTGTTTATTGAGCATGCCCACAAACAACTTCCTGTCTTCTATAAATAGAAAATATGGCTACCTTTAAAATTGAAATCATTTATATGCAAATAAAATAGTTCGGTTAAAGTGATCAAACATACATGAACTGAGTTTCAAATTCTCGTAGCTAGAATTAACATGGGATATGTTTTACAGTAAATTCAAATCGTTTCAAGGAAATATACACGTCCAGAGACCTCTGAAACATGTTAAGTGCATTTTTGTACACAATGAATTGTACTTATTTCTGAAAAGAATGGGTCATAATTAAAAAGATCATTTTAATGCCGAATGATGTGTAAATATAAATATAAACACATATGTATATTATCATGACAAATGCATGATCCAAATCGGTTACCAGATGCTTGCATTTGTGTCTCCAGACGCTCATAGAGCGGAAGTTAAAGAAGAACACGTGCCATTAACTGTTATTCATTGCGCTTTGATTTCTGTCAGAAACAAGGAAGCCAGGTCTGTTAATTAGAAGGAATCTGAATTATAGAGGGCACTTCAGAAGCAATCTGCTTGTCATTATGAAGTATATTTACTATAATATATAGGCATCTCTGCCGTTCTGCTAACACAACGGATAATCTTTTCTTTAAAATGCCATAAACAATGTATGGAATTCTCTTACAGGCCATGTTCATGGAAGAATCCCTTAATATGCACTTCAGAAAGGTCAATTTTGAAAGTCGTCTGCTTCTTGTAACATACGTACATCTTTTCAAAGAGATTGACAAAAACACTGGTAGCTTTCTGTCCGTTGCATTCATGAATAACTCGGGACTTTTTGTTATCATATAAGAATGTTATTTCGAGAAGATATCTCATTTTAAATTCTAACGTCGCCATAAGATGTCTATCCAAATATTGATCTATATTCAACCAAGAGTAAGACATCTAAAATATTCCGAAAAGGATCTCCTCTAAGATGATTATAAAATAATTCAAAACGAACCAGACTATTTTCGATTTTTATCTTTCCAATAGAATCAGTTCTTTACTGTGTATATAATTGAACAGAAAAGTTAGACAAAGTACATGCATTTTAGGCATGTCTAAAAAACGTCATTAAAGCTCACAACTTCACTTCCGGTGAACGACAGGTTGTCGCTTACGGCTTACTAAATTTAACACAGCAACGACTGGAATATTTGAAATCGAAAAGATTATTCATTTATATTTTAACCCCTTAAAGGCATATCATTGGAAGTACTTTCTGTAATTATTCCTCCTTTTGTCTCGAAAGAATTCGCGTCACTTCGTTAATTAAAAGAAAGATGGATAAGTGCCAACGCCACATATCAAAATCTCTTTCTAAAACTCTTCAAAGAGATTTCATTTATATCTTTTCGTTTTACAGAAATGTAGAATGAGACGTTATCTTTCCCGGGGACATATTTAGCGTTATTAAAGACAAAATCACCAGCTTTAGAAAATCAAGTCTTCAAATAAATGAGGAATGTATAAGATACTGTCGTCTGCAGAAATTAGCATCAGTTGGAATTGTTCAGAAATTCTAATCGATCGATATGGTAATGTATCGTTAAACAATCAAGTCTCCCCAGTTCTATTGTGACTAATCAAGTATAAATAAATCACCTGATGCCAATACAGCGAACACATCAATGATGAATATGCTTGATTTTTCACCTGTTTCAAACTCAGAACAAATTCTAATGAATGGTCATTACAAAAGCAACATAGAATTTTTATACTGAATAGCTATAAAAAATATACATGTATGTCACGGATTGTACATGATGTTCGTTAATTTCATGGCGTTCAAGTAAAGGACAATACGAAATATGTACATGAGTAACCTTTTCTGTGCCATTGGCGTTAAATTTTATCCATAAGTCTTCGCATTTATTAAATTTATTTCCTGAGAAAGAAAGAGAGAAAAAATAATTGAAAAAGTACGAATATTCTGTATGGGATTGAAGTTTCCCCCTGGAGCAAATACCGATCGATGTAAATAATGGCACACTTGTTGAAATCCTTTCATTTTAGCTTGTACTCCGAGGATTATTTTAGATTCCATTAAAGTGAGACTAACACCACATTTTCACCAACAAGAATCACAATTTCTGTGACATTATTCATTCTCTCGAGGGAGCCTGCACTCTTAAAACAAGAAGCAAAGCTTTTTCAATGAGAAGTTTATGTGTATTTTTAATCTTTCTTTAATGCTTCAGGAAAAAAAGAGATTAATGGGGGAAACTTTGATGATAATGAAAAACGCAAAGTGAACTAATTATAGATTAAAAGGAATTAGAGGCCAGTAAAACTTTTCGACGAGTGGATTCATTTGCATTGCCCAAAATTTTGAGAAAAACAGCTAAACTGGTTAACAATAAAGCCTGTTTTGGGTGACCTTTAACATTTGGTTCATGTTGTTAAGCTTATGCACGTGCCTAAAGGTCACATGGGGAGAGAAACCGCAAAACAAAGCGGCATTTAATTACAAGATATCAACAATTTTGTCTACAGAAGCGGCGATAGTTTATCTTAGCATAATTGATCTAGATAATTCCCTCAAACAAGATGGTGCCACTGTGTATACTAACTAATTGCAGTCATATTTACTACAGGAGATACGGCAACACTGGTTTTCTTTGATTAAATACTTTCTGTACAGTCAAACACTACACATATGAATATATATTTCGAAAAAAATCCACATTTTCTTTTAAACAATGAAAGTTGCATAATGAAAAGAGAAAAGAAAACAATTATTCAGTTTTCAAAATGTGCACGGGTTTCGCGTGTAAGCCTCACATCACCTGAACGTCATTAAAAGTTAAACATCAATAGCTTGATGCTTAATAGATATGACATTGCAAGTACCTGGTTTGGCACATATAGCGTGGAATAATTTCACTTGTTAAGATTTTTGGCAATCAGGTATAGAGACTTTAGCTTAAAGACTTCTCCAACTTTTGAAATATTTTCCAACAAAAACAAGACAAAAATGTATACTTTTGATATGTTTACAGTTACAATTGTTTAAGCAATAACCATAGTAACGAAATAATTCCTAAATAAAAATGTTACGTAAATTTTTAAAATCATTAGAATATTTTGAATACTAGCGTGTCTGTATCTTCTGTTCAAATAAAAACAACGACCGATTAATCTTATTAACTGAATTTTATGCACGTGGCGTTCTGAAAATCTGACCTACATCTGACAGCAACTGACAGTCGAGTCTCCATCCATCTGAAATAATTTCTACTGTAACACCGATCGATTTCTCGAGATCTTATAACAATATCAAGAATTTCATCAGGCGACATTCTTAAGCCTATACAGTCACGACATTTTCCAGAAATACCATTTTATTTCAATTACAACAAACCGTATAGGGTCACGTGACGTGTCAATAAGAACTTGGTAAGAAAGATATTCTCCAGATCGGTGACAAAAGAAGCATTTTAGCAAAATCTTGTTTGACATGTGAATTTCTTCATAATTTCGCAATATGAAGTGTTTTATAGAAGTATTTGGCAAGAACTATCCTAGTGCCTATCAAAAGGTGGCTGTTGCAAAATAAAATCATGAACGAAAATCTTGTGTTTAAACAACAACAAAAAATAAAGATATCATGTATAACGTTAGCCTATGAGTGTAAGAAATATAACAGGTGATAGAAAAAGTCACTTTATAATGAAAGATCAATGTTTTTTATTACGACTTGACAAATGTACATTGTATAATAAATATATCCTATCATCTGATTGTCTACTTGTAAAGATAAATTCTTACTTTGAAATAATATATCACGAACAAATCCGATTTTAAGAAGGGAAAAATCGTTAACGCCCTTTGAGGACGTCGCCATGGCATCAAAATCAAAGAGATGGTATCTGGAGACTACAGAAAACGGCAATGTCCTCACTTTATAGCGATCAATAGCATGCCTTTGTTGTTAGAAATTGATATCAAAATTAAGATTTTTATATACTTAATACTCAAATATATCAAAAAGATATTATGTTGTGATAGCTCAGAATTAGTTCGTCACAAATTGGAAAAAAAACTCACTTAAAAACTCTCTAGCGTCATTTTGTTTCTTTGTATTAAAAATAAATGTGTGTTTTACAAAGGCACCGCGTTATCATGATACTTCTTACATATAAAACAATAAGCAAAATATATCGGTTACAATGACCTTTGAATAGGCGTTATTTGTTTGTTAGTTGTGTTTGTTTTTTATCGATGTTCTTGAATCTTGTTTAAATAAATAGAATGGCGTATGAATTTTGATCTGTTTGAATGAACAGTATGATACGATGGCAGAAAAATCGAACTTCGTTTATAAATACGTTTGTTATTCTAGTCCTCTTGTAGACATACTGGTATGAAAGTATAAGATTTATCAATATCAATGCAAACAATCTATTGATTCTTTTAATGGCTTCGGTAAACAAGGCATTCCGAAAGTCTGCCATTTATTTATCACCTACATCCGGTTTATTTTTAGCGACAGTATATATTCTTGCGCAACACTGCGAACGTAAATAGTTCCCATTAATTGTGACCATTGACAGTTTAGATTGGTATTCTACTGAGATAAGTGGATGCTATTGTCATTATACCACGGTGTTACATGTGTTTACTTTTTCATTTTACTTTTAGAGAAACTGTTTCAATTTTCTTCATACATAGCAGTGGAATAATATGCAAGGGCCAAGTTCTCGAAACTTAATTAAGGGAAAACACGATTTTATTAAACGCAAAAGAGCATTCGAGAAACTAGAATCTACTTCGTTGTATATTTAAGAGGCATTCTTACATTGCACAGCGTTTTACGAGTATTTTTAAGTTTAAATGCATAAAGTTGGAACTATTTCTTTTAACTAAAGCACCGGAACTATTTTAATGGCCGTATATCAATGGTAACTGTGTCTCACACTTCAAAAATAAATGGTGCCATCCTACTTTTCTCTAGTGCCATTCAGTTAGAAATTAAAGAGCAGCAAATTCAATTATATAACAACAGAACATAAATTCACAACCTAGAGAAATGTGCTTCAATGCCAGGGACACAACGTGCTTTCGTGTGTACTTCGTATATATGCTTA
Source organism: Ruditapes philippinarum (assembly GCF_026571515.1). Lineage (NCBI taxonomy): Eukaryota > Metazoa > Mollusca > Bivalvia > Venerida > Veneridae > Ruditapes > Ruditapes philippinarum. The sequence goes on from NW_026865013.1 coordinate 69,374, forward strand.
CACTCTAAGTAAACGTGGATAGTAAACAATAAACTTATATCTGCTCTGAGACATAAAACATTCATCTTATTCTTTTGATAGTTAAAAACCGGTGCTATAGTACAATTTACCCCCTCATTACACACAGTCCAAATTTTGTAATAATTTACTCGAGGAGCATCTGCTTAAGCTATCAAATTCAAGTGGTTAAAAAACATCTTACACAAATAATTCATTCATCAGATTTCCGGAAAGAACCGCTACTAAGAATAGCTTGAGGCGTAGTACAAAATGCATTTGTATTTCTAGCGCAAGAGGTGTGCAAATTTCTTGCCCTTTACTTGGCTTTGAATGTGAAGTGAAGGACAACCAAAACACCTTCTGATATCTTATTTAGTTTTCAAACTCATTTTACGGAAGTTCTAAATTTGAAAATAAATTGGAACAATGCTGATGTTTTATCACTCATTACAGTAATGATTTGTTGGCCGTTGTTGTCCATTCAACATGCAAGCTGACCATAAAGGCAGAAGAATACCAAAATACAAAGTGAATAAACGCTGAAGGTCTTTTTATTGTCATTGCAGAATTTAAAGTTCTCGGCAGTTGGGAATTGCAGAATATTACAGATAAATATGCAGAACTCGCGTGCGCAAATTATTATTATATTAGCTTTGTGAATATAAAAAAGGTCTTAAGCACCCGAACCCTGTAATTGTACCATAAAATGATACAAACGCAAATGAAGAAACAGAAATTTATTATGAATCTGTCTAATTTACACAGCATGAGGATAAAAAGATTAAGCAAAATGTGAGAGATACACTGAATATGTTTGTCAAATTTTCTGACAACGGGGGTAACTGCATGTAAAACTATTTTTATGCATCATTTACTGAGTATTTTAGCTCTTTATTAACCATCTGTATTGCCCGAAGGATGCCGTATCACCCTTGTAGTGCATGCCAGATAAGAACTTGAAACAACTCTAAATTAAATGCAAATCATCATCATCTCTCCTACCAAAAGAAATACAAAAACTGCACGTTCGTCCTCCTCACCTGTATTTATAATACCCGAAAATATGCTTATCCAAAACAACAGTGTCTTAGTAAATAAATGACTTGATCTTAACTTCATTATATCATACATCTTGTTATTCATTTCTTAACAAATTGTTACGTATATGGATAACAATAATAAAAAGCTCATGAGAAAATTATCATAAAAATTATAATTATTAAATAAGAAATACGCATAGTCGTCTATTGAACAAAAACAAGTTTTGCACATTCCAACAAAATTAAGAGTAAATATATTTTAATTAATGTGATTTCAATCATTTGCATTCGTATGTTTGTGTTAAAGTGTCTTTCAATATTGTATTTTTTTAATTCTTTACTGTCACAGTGTTTGTAAATATTGACTGTTTAATAATGATAACTGATTGACTGATTTATTAATCTTAGCAACCTGAACAACGATATAACGCACGTAATAAAAACATTAAAAACAGATTCACAAAACAAAAATCAACCTAAAAGTCACATGACATATTTATCTCATACATATATAAAGACGGGGACCATAAATAATTCAGTATCTTTTTGCCATATTTCAACTGCACGCATGCTGCTGCCCTTTGGGGAAACGCGTCGCCATATGCCGGAGTTTTTCCTGTCTGTGAACCCGTCTATATTTCCAAATATAGATCATGGCGTCTTTATTGGTATAAAAACAAATGTCCCCTTTCTGACCAGCCTATATTTGTTTGATCAGGCAGAGGTGCAGCCATTTTAAGCCCTTTCTTTCGCCTTGGAATTACTGTGCTTGCATTGAACTACTACACTAAAGCTATATCAATCAAAAACTGGTTTAGAAAAGAAATCCCACAACAAAACATTAAAACATATATTTCCAGGTCAAGAATAATGGCTGTATTATATTATAATGATGGAATATATTCCGTTTTATGCTACTATCCCCGTCCTTTTACCGTCAATAAAATCAGTAGTTTATCATACAAAAATATTCTCTCGAAAGTGCCAATATCCGTTTCCTCCTATAATGGTATATAGTGCCTTTATGAATAATAGAGTAGTATTGCTATATAGTACTCCCGCCCAACATCCATATGTCGCTAATTTAGAACAATTCCATGCATGTTGTCTCCAGAGGCTTCAGTTTACTTCACGATGTCGCGTTCCATGATTTAGGGCTTGGTTTGAGTATTTAATGAAGATATCGTCTCAGTAACTTTTTAAATGAATAAGCATATCAGAAATATAAAAAGTAAAAACAATTCATTTTCTTAAATGTCAAGTTACATACTAGTGTAGTTAGTTTTTTTCGGTCTTTTCTTCATACAGCTTTTACTGCAAAATGTCTCTTTTTTTTCTCTCTAAAAATCTTAAATAAGCATAATTAAAGGAAGTTTTTGGATATTTTCTCCACTTTTTACGTTCCAGCTTTCACTGTCTATCATGCTGACAATGACATTTCTAGAGTTCTTTTCTCGAGAGAGCTTACAATATGAAATATTCATTTTTTTCCTATAAAAATGTAGACTTATTATAGACGAACGACATTAAGTTTCAATCCTTTTAAAGATTTGAACTTTATTTCTCAAAAACTATCGAGGAAAAAAGGGAACCTCGACTTCGCACAAAACCTGAACGAATAAATAAAGTAGATTTGGAAGCCTGGAAAAATGTTTTGTCACTGATTGTTAACTGCCACATTCACCAATTTTCTAACGCATAATTGTCAACCATTAGCGATGAATAATAAATGAAAGAAAGCAACTCCCTTGCGTATCCCTCGTTTCGAATATTGACAGTTTTGATAAATTACTCTAAACAGACCATATGGTATGCATGTACTGGACGAACGCAACATAAAAATGAAGAATAAGACAAAAAAATCATCAGCTAGCCATAAATTTGACATAAATTTGCCTGCTTATTCTAGTAAAAGTTGTTTTATTTGCTGAAAAGCATTGTAATGCTGAGAATTTCATGATCTTGCTTTGTTCTGAAATCCAGTTAATGAAATTATTTGAATTCATGTTTAATGCCTTGGAATTTTATGTATTAGAACTAAAATATTTTGCTGGTATTCTTACATTCATGGTCTTAATGTTATTATTTCAAACAATATAAACAAGCAGGTAAAAACCAGGAAGAAGCAGGAGGTTCATATAAAAAACATGTAAACTATACATAAAAATATATTGGTAAAACATGTGTTCTGCTCACTTTCTTCATTACATTAGTTTGTTTAATCAGGCCTTGATTCTTTTCTCTGTAAACAAAGTAAGACCATGTGAAGTCTAGTAATACCCTTGTACTTCGGAGGTTTTCCACAGGTGAAGAGAAGTGCAGAAGAACTACTTGATCTGAGCAGCATTGAGCGGGAATCCAGCAACGCAAGATCTGCAGAAGATTGTGCTCTCTGACACTGCTCTCTTTCACTTCGTCATTTTCATTACAGATATTTAGAATATATTTTGACAATATAAAATTGCCAAGGATGTGATTCTTACACATACGATCAAATGCAATTTAATGAAATTTGTAACTGTTTAATCAAACAGCGTCTGTGTAACACTGATGACCCCGGTCTCCTTTTTTAAAGAGTACGCAGAAAATGAACCCAAAGTGTACAAATTAAAATAGACATTTACGTACTTGTTATTTCAATGAGAGACATTATCGGAACAAGTAAAACAATTTTCATCAAGCATACACTTCATATTTTTGTGCACTCGTTCAATTTTCACAAGTACATCAGCATGTTACAGCTTCGGTTGAGTTCGTACAATTATACCAAGTACCTGTGTGTGCTTGCAGAGCTTTTTTCCCCCACTTTCCTTTGATTGTATTTTATTAAAGACGTGTGTATGCTGATTAATGAAGTAAATTAATAGCAGGTGAATTCCTAGATATAATAATTATAAAGAATACCCATCTCGTATATGAGCCGTGTAATTAAATATGATAGCACTGATCGTCTTGTAACGACCTTAAACTAATTTTAGACCATAAATATAAGACCATGAATGTAAGACCTGGTGAGACTGCGGAAGAAAAAATATTTTAAGACCAACATAAAACCTTCAAACATCATACAAATGTTTCCTCTTACTAAACAGTCACTAATTTAATCTTTAAAAAACCTTTTGTTGTCCTTAAACACCATCACAAAGATCCTTAAAGATGTTCTTATTGACTTTAAAATGTCAGTTAAACAGATTTTAGGTTTAAGGAGAAAATTATAAACAAGATTCATGTGAATAAAAAATGAACATACCCGGAATTGCCGGGATTGTTACTGTAACAGTCATTCACGAAAATGTAACAGTTATACAAATACCGTTTCATTTTTATTATTTTGTTTCCATTTTTTTCTTTCATTAAATCTTTCTTTATAACAATACAAGAAATTATGATGGAGGTAAAAACAAAGAAGATTTTTTTTTCCATATATTTTTTCATATTGACATTTTAGAGTATCTAACCACAGTAAAACACAGTAAGGTGAACCATTAATAGACAGTTAAAAGCAACAATAAGGAGAACACAACGATTATCTGACATTCCAGAATTCAACTGAGGTATGCATACTCTGCTATGCACCACTTGTGTTCTTGAAGACGAATTTCATTATGTTGCTCTTCAAATTAGAAACAAAAAAGTAATTTTTGGAATAGAGAGAAGTTTTGACGTGCAATTTCCTGATGATGAATCGCTAATGTAAATACAAACAGACACTAGTTGTTAAGAACAGATGTGTGTTAAAGCAAAATATATAACTATTTCAATTTCTCATCTTGTTTAGCGTGCAAGTTTTATTACTATACATTCAAACTTAAATATTTTCATTGTGAAAAAAATTGTAAAATTGTTACTTTAGTAGTCGACAGTAATGCTTCTGAACTTGAAGCTTGTGAGATGAATTGATGATGATAATGATGACGATGATAGAGATGATTTTGATGATAATGACAATGAGTTGGATCGTGATGGTGATAATGATGATGATGATGATAGAGATAATTTTGATGATAATGACAATGAGTTGGATCGTGATGGTGATAATGATGATACAGATGATGATGATGATGATGATAGAGATGATGATAGCAATGATGATAGCAATGATGATGACAATGAGTTGGATCGTTATGGTGATGATGATGATGATTTTAATGATGATATTATAAAAGATTTTTAAAAGCAAAATCAATAGCTAGATTTTGTAAAATCTTTTTTTTAAGATACTCGGCCGAAGTAAAACTGGTTAACTGGTATATTTGTTGAACGGCAATATACAAACCGTGGTATTTTGGTAAGTTGGTAAACGGCTTAAAGATTTTAATTATTTCAAGTATGTTTACAATTGTATAATTCTAGTTTTAAGTTTCATCGGAAGCCGTAACGATGATTGCACCATTAAAGTTAAAAAGATTTGAGTGATAACACCTGTGCAGGGAAAGCTTCCGCATGTTTTCCAAACACAAAAAGTAGTTCCATCACTCGGAATCCTTCGTTTTGATAGAAATTAACAGGAGCGTGCCACATTAAAGGAAATCTCCAGTCAAATTTTATGGTTCATCTAAGAAAAGTGAATCTTTCTCTCTCTCTTTGCCTATTAGTAAACCTATAATGCCAGCTCTGCTTGTACAGACAGTAATTGCTATGAAATGAGCGAAAAAATGAATGAATTTACAGACATAAGGCTTAAGGGGTGTTTCTAAAACTAAACTTGTACCAGATGCTGAGCTGTAGAAGCAGCGACCTATTCACAAATTATCACGGTCACCGGAGTTATTTACAACACTGACTTAAAAATTTAAATGAAAGAAAACCTGGTTCAGTTAAAAACTGACAAGAAAGAAAACGTAATTTAGTTAAAAACTGACAAACCGTCAAAAGAAAGTCAATGGGTTAAAGACGGAATCAGTGTTAAAATATGAAAAACCAAAAAAATGTTAGTTGGTCACGGTGGTGGTGGTGGTGATGATGATGATGATGATGATGATCATGGTGGCGGTGATGATGATTATATGTATTATCATTATTATTATTATGATGATGATGCTGCTGCTGATAATGATTATGATTTGTTAAATGATGACGAGGACGATGATGTTGTTGATAATGATTATGGCGATGATGCTGATGGTGGTGGAGTGATCATTACACGAAAGATGATGTTGATGACGGAATAAAATTTGTTGTAACAAAATAACAAGACTACTGGACAGAGATAAATTATATCCATACAAAATCAATAGCTAGATTTTGTATAATATTTGTGTCTGCTCCAACAACCGAATACCAGCCAGAAACCTCGTCAAAATAGGCAGATTTTGGAGACGTGCTTGTTTTTAACAATTAAATAATTCTGAGATGATCGATTAAAATCTGGCGTGTATAAATCAAGTTTTACCGAGACAATTTTCTTATAAAAAATTTTTATTTAGGAGACAATGTTTAAGTTATATCCAGCATAAGCAAGTGCATATTTCCTTATAATTCTGGAACCATACATTAAAACTATTTTCGGTTCGATATTATAGAGCGGAAATTCACAAATTATTGAAAGGTTAAAGAATTCCTTTGGAAATCACATCCATTGTAATTTCTGCGCTGTTCAATGAATGAATTGAGAAATATTGCTGATTCAGGGAAATCAGGCAATGTTAAAAAGAGCTCTATAAATGCTAGAATGGACCTGAATCTGCATCGTACGAGTTTTGTTAATTGATATAGTATACGAATAAAGGCCTGTTATCGATGTATTCCGAGTCTCTATGGGCTTATTATTGCTCATATTCATCATGAGGAATTTTCCCCAGTAAAGGAAAGAGTCATTTAGAGACTATATCGTATATATTTGGTTATCCCAATAGTCCATGGACCCGCATCTAAATCAATACTGTCGCATTATACGACAACAAGAGCCGCATACTTGGGTTTCATCAGCAGAGTAAACATTTGAAGTAAACAATTGAAGTATTATGAAAACCCGAATGCACAATATCTAACATTCGATGTACTTATTTCTTGTTTTCTCTTTTTTATTCAAGCAAAAAGCGCAAAGTAAACAAAGGGGGGTAACTATTGTTTTACCAATCGGATGCAAATTGTTCAAATCCGCCCATTATTATCATAATCCAACCTTAAGTCACCTTATCTACTTCAACACAAAGGCTTTTAGTTTTATCACGGCAATCCGGTAGCAATCATGTTTGTTTGCATTCAAATCAATGTTGTCCACAGGTAGAAACAAATGTCAACACGATTTGGAGAAATAACAAACAGAAAAGCAGATGACACTGCGATGCAGACGACAATTTCAGAACCACAGCAATGACAGTTTCCACGCTGATATCAAAAAAATTATGCTGAAGTTCCTATGGTTTTGAAATTATTATATCAGCAAAGGGCTAAAAATAATAGATCTATGTTTTTAAAAGTAACTGAATTATTTTGAATGCGATATCAACCATAATACTGGAAATAATATTTACACTATTATCATAAATTACAACTTCGTTTGATTTTGTTTTCTATATATCTGTGTTCTGTTCAAACAATTCCTCTAACTTATGTAAAGTATGGCGTGCGTGATTCAAATATGAAACTCAAATATGTTACTTTTAATTTAACTTAATGAAAAATGCACACATTTTGTGTTTATTTCTTTGAAGTTCATATACTTTGTGATTCAAGAACAAAGACTACGAAGTTTCAACATATGTTGCATAAAGCTTGTCACGTGACCGACAGCTTGTACCAGTTTTGATTTTAAAATTAATCTTTTTTTTCAATTTTAGTAAAGGAAAACTTAATATTTCATTTGATAAAAAAAATGCGGTCTCTTTGCTGGCGAGATTAATCTATGTAACATACATTTCCGTTATGCTGAAGGTTTATTGAAAAGTTAACAAATAACAAAATAACCGGGAACAGATTGTCTTATTTACACAACAAGAGGTGTTTTTCATATTATTATTTACGGAGGAGTTTGTATGAGAATTAATCCTAACATATTAACAGTAGCTGTATTTTATTAACCACATTAAATGCAACAATTTTAAAATAAACTCTGAAAACCTACATTTTACCACTTTAAACATTGAAAATCTACCTTTAAAATAAACTCAAATATTGTATGACAGTTTATAGTATAGAACTATGTGCTGACAGCTGTTTAAACTTCTCAAAAATAAAAGAGACACTAAGGATAGGCAATAAATTTAATACACATAACAGATATGAATTAAACTTAAAATTATCAATATTATAATTATGTAACTATAAGTCATTTAAACTTGTATGTATTTAATGTTGTTTTTGTTATAGTTTGCTATTTTATTTTAAAAGAGAATTATACACACAAACAGGTGGGTTTTACACGAGACAATTGTTAATATATACATACACAAATTAAAATAAACATAACCAATTATAACGTATTTATTTATTTATTAGACCGGAAACGCATTTCCCGCATTATATATCGTTTAAGATGTGCACTATTTTTGTTACATAAAAAGCGATGATTTGCTCTAATTTACCCCAATTATCTTTTCAAAACATGTGGGTCTTTGTGTTTTTGGGTGGATGGCAGACGATAATTTTAGCAAGTTCGCCAGACGACATCGCTAACAAAAAGTATTCGTAAAGGGAAACAGCTGTTCAGTTTCGTTTGGTACAACTTTCCCATCTGTCGTACAAACGCGCGTAAATAAAGTTTACACATTTTTCGGTAGCTACACAAAGAGCCTTATCTTCGACCCCCTGGCCCCTTTTTAACAAGTGAAGCGTGTAAAATTCAACACACATTTCGAAAAGTCCCAATTTCCTTTTCCCTTGTGAAAAAGTCGCTTTTTATACAATGATGGTGTTTTTATTTCTATTGTTAAAATTTGTTTCAAATTTTTCAATAGAAATTTAAACCCCAGCGACCGCCCTGTCTATCCCGTTTCAGCAATAGGTGACCTTGTTTAACATTCTATTATTAACAAAGATACAAAGGTTTACTAATATCTTTTGATGGTTTAAACGATAAAATAGTTTGATATGCATTTTATAATATTTCTGCATAAACTGTAACAGCGAGCCACTTTGTTCTTCTTTATACGTTAATTATATACATGTATGATAAATCATAAACATTTTGTGGTAATCCCACTTATCGATGACGTAATAAAATCAACATAAATAAACGCTAAAATATTGTAACGAATATATGCGATATTTATGTGCTAATTAGCATATTTATTTGGATGATTGTGAAATAACAGAAAGTTGGAATCGATCAATATGATTCCATTCCCTTGTTGTTTACAAATCATTGAGTGTACGTTTATAGCTGAATACACTGAACTTATTCCTTCCTGAATTATTTATGATCCGCCAATATTAGTAATAGATATTGTATATTAACAATCTGTTTGGAAAGGTTACGCTATTGTTGAAAACAGAAAAAAATAAACACACAATGCATAGGGCCTGCACCTGAATATTTTAATGTAATACAAATTACTATCAGTCTAAACAGATTCACAACCATTGTCTGGTTATGTTGATGCCAAATATGCCAGCAATCCTTATACATTCACCAGTACCTGTCTAAAAGACATCTAAACAATTAATGTCAAGTTTCGTCAAGATCAGCTTACTTCATATTAGCCTGATAATTACAGGCATCAATAATCTCAGATATTTATTGCAAGTTTCATAAGAATCTGCTCATGAAACGACAACCTGTTCAATGTAGAGGTTAATAAGCTAAGATATTTATTGCAAGTTTCATCATCATATGTTCATCAAAACAGCAAGCCTACCGGGCTTATCAGTCGCTGATCATGTTATGATAGCGATTTATTATGATATACCTGCTCCGAAGGCTTATCAGCATTGAGATGATTGATAAAAGATTTTTCTTTCCTGGGCATTAAGTCATCTTACATGATGTGTTATCACTCTAATTATATAATGATACACTAGATTAGGTAAATCAAAACCATTAAATAATTTCCCTCTTGAATGATTTTCAGTTTCGTTTTTGATTTTCTGATTATGCTAACATGCTCCGGATGAAATGTTACTCAAGTTCAGAACTGGGATGGATGATTCTATATTTCATTATATTCGGCTTCTTCTATGGATCTAATCGATACATTTTACATCATATAATATTTTATTGTCATAACTTTGGCTACACACATTGTAAGTAACATTTGGAAGAAAGTTGTCCCATTTTCCCGTAAAATATTCCATATAATTATATTTCATTGATATATACAATTTAGCTTAGTAAAATGAGGGTTCTGGTAAAATCGTACTGACAATACATTTGAAAAACGGGAAAATTGTTTGTCTTAACTATTCTTGGAATAGAAGCATCTCTATGTTCTTTTACCAAAATATTGCAAAAAGTATCTGAAAATTTTGAACAAGTATTTAATGCGTAAATTGGAATCTAGTTGTAACAAAACAGTCATTAATTGGAAACCGTACTTCATTTTTCACTTTTCCTATCAGCCGATAGTTTGATAACTTTGCTGGCGGAATTAGCAAAACTTTAAAAATAAATGCATTCTTGAAATTCATGTAAAACTATTCTTAGAAAAACAGTCAGCGTATGTGCATGCAGTTTTGTAAGAATAATCCAGTATTCTGTTCTATGTAAATTTCGGCGTGTAATTCGCGACGACAAGCCTACCAGGGGCTTATCAGTAGCATGCATCTTGTTAATTTTAGTGCTACTGGATAGTCTAATGTTTAGAAGTTTCGAGTTACACACACACACAGTAGTAGTGGTTTTATGCTGAAAATAATGGCGGGATAAATGTGTAACATTCTAGTTTTGTTCGCCTGTTCTTTAATATATAGCATTTCGCCTTTTTTCCCCTCTTAATATAGATAGCTAGATATCACCACCGCTGATTTTAAACACATTTTAACATTTTACGTTGAGATCATATGTGGTAAAAAAAGAAGTTTAAGTTAAAGTTTTAACTTTCATTCTAACATAGCAAATTAATTTTATATTGCCGATTACTACAGGGTATCTAAATTTCATAAGCACTATCAATACCTTTAACATATGACAGCGTTTATGAAATAGCTAAGTTTTAGAATTTAACCGCTTTAAAATAATATCCACATAACACAGGAAATTAGAGGAAAAACCCCTCATTTAAGACAATGGTTATATATGCCACAAGTACATTTTACATTCACAACAACAGCAAAACCACGTATTATAACGGTGAGAAATCAAAAGTAAATAAAATAAAAATTAAATAATAATTAAATAAAAATAAACAATTAAATAAAACAAATACATACCATCACCGGCCACCATGTTTGTAGTTTATCTAAGTGAATTTAGGACACTAAAATATAGCACTTGTGCTCAAAAAGTAACAAATATATAACACTAAGTATAAAATATTATATACACGAAATAACGTATATATAAATTTTTACTGTACACACTCAAAAAGTATAAAAACGTCAATATATATTTTTTCAAATATTTTTTTTCTAAACTGATAAAAAGTCTCTTTTATGTTAATATATATTCACAACAACGTCACAGGTTTACAACACTGACCGTACACGACATGTAAAATTCCTTTCTGTGCTGGGAATTCTTAGAGTTTCCAATATTTATACGCTATGGTCTAAGCGATTCTGATGCCTGTGTTTTTCTCACGTTACACAGAAGCCAGGCGCGAGAGTGCGAACGCAAATCCATTATGGAGTTAATGAGCGCTTGGAACGCTCGGATGAATCTGTCAATAGGTGAACAAAAGAATGCTGGAGGTTTAAACACCCCCGCGGGTGCGAAATGGAATGATCCGCTGCAGACGAAATCGGAATAATAGATTTTATTTGATTTTTTTTGTGTTTGAATTGATTTCATTTCTTTTGTTAAAATTTGAGGTCACATTTGATAGAAGAGGGAGTGAATGTGTAATCTTTTTTAAGGTGTACCCGATTAAATTAAATACACACACACAGAGCATAAACAGCAATTTAAAATTTATTTAAACTGATAAAAAGATAAACTCAGATTTTATCTGTCATACTACAAAAACTAACTTTCTAAATTTTTCGATTCATTTGAGTAAACACACGGTGCATGACAAAGGTAAATTTTGGTTTGAAACGGGACACATTAGGTTTAAATCATCTTCAAATAAATGCACTAAATTATCTGACCACGTGACTCCTGCTTTCGTGTGATAATTTGAATTATTAAGATTATTTCAATTTAATTGTATGTAAATGTCATTCTTATAACAAAGTAACATTTTTAAATGTTTTAATTTATTAAATGAAAGACACTTACAGAAAGGGTTTTACCATCTTCAAATATTTTCTTTGTGATTAAGTTGGTAACTTTTCTTATTCCAGAAAGCGTGAAAACCATGTGCAAAAAGTAGGTCTGATATATAAGTCACGCGGTTGGTTTAGATTATATGGCCCAAAGGCTTAGACAGATGTTTTCAAAAAAGTAAATATAATTGATCAAATAATCAACATGCAAAACTAATAATATCTTGACAAGAACGTCCTTATTCGGGTCAGAAATACGTCAAATTTAAACCGGTACATTTTCAAAATGTATTTTACATACTTTTATTGAATGTTATTATACTTCTGTATAACTTAACATCGACAATTAGTATGGTGGCTGAAGTATTTCTGTACCCAAACTTGACGGGAGTGAAAGAGTGTGCCGTAAGATATAAATATAAATATACATATATACAGGGTGTGTACATAATTTGCTGCAACGAAAGAACAGAAAAAATGTGAACTATTATTAACTGAAAAGGAAAAATAAATAATTGAAAAAATGTGAATAAAAGTTGCGACTGACACTGAAAAATAAAAATGAAAATAAAGTGAATTAAAGTGAGCTATATGACGTCATCAGTCTTACCATGTTTTGCAGGGTCACGTTCTAAAATTAGAAACAATAAAAAACATTTCAACAAGTTAAATATACTACATATACTTTTTATACATGTATATCTACAGTGATGTCTTAACTCCTTCTTTTTTTGCAAAAGGAATGTAAAAAAAAATCAATCGAGACAGACAGTCGGACGGACTTCATAGAGATCGTTACATTTAATTGAAACAAACATTTGTTTTCGAAATAGGTTCTACATTTACAATGGCAGCGAACTTCATGTCTGTTTATTGTTACTAGGAAACCATTTAAAATACTTATGTAACTTTATGCTTATAAATGACTGTAAAACAGAAAACATAACTTTACATGTTAATTAAAGGCCCATTATACCTCAGAAATGCTATCATTTTTATTTCTCAAACTTTTTTTAAATTTTGGTATCTTGACACAATTTCTAAAAAAACAAAAAAAAAACAAACAAAAAACTTTATATTCATAAACTATCTTTTGCTGATTTTGTTATATTGGCATTTGGTATAATTATAATGAATTAGTATTTCGTATGGGAGTGAAAATACTACTTTGTTTACATTTTGTTACATTTACGACAAATTACACATTACTGCATGTTCAGCAATTTTTCTCTTCAGTTGATACTTTTAGTCATTTATCAAAACATAATGAAATGCATGAAGTACATATTTAAAGAATTAAAACAAAATCTGGATTTCGGAGGCATAATGTGCCTTTTAAGTAAAATATCAGTACTTTCATTGTTGTTACTTTATTCAAATGTTGAAACACGACCATCTTACGGAAATATCCAGAAAGGTTATTTGAACAATAATCGTAAACATTTTATTCACTTCTCCTTTCACCGAGGCAATTAGTGGGTATATTTTAAGATTACACTCTCAGGAAAATTGTATAATCGTTGTTTTTATACCACATACTCTGACAGCTGCATCCCTACCTCACAAAAATTCATTGAAGATTTTATGCATTCTACTAAAGTTTCTACACGCATGCCCTGTTTTTACCTTCTCGTGGTTAACGTAATTATATCAAAATGCCGTATAGTTCTGATATATATTTTTTTATTTATTATAATTACATACTATCAGTTTTGATGTCTCATTATATTTATACTTTATGATACATTACTGATCACATTTGATATGTCACTTTCATCCCCCCCCCCCCCTAAATCAGCAGCTTTAGAAATCTGCAGCATTATTGTTTTAAGTTCAATAGGGAACACTATGCATGTGTTATGCCTGATTGGGTTGCGCTGGGGGACAAATAGTAGATCAGGAATCACAAATAAAACATGTATTTTTGATATACCCGTTTTCATAAAAACGAATCTGAATACATATCAATAGAAATTTACGAAACACGAAACACGACCTACTTCTATAAAAAGAGAAGTCTTTTAATCAAAATGAACATGGAAAAGGTGGGTGGGGGTACATATTTGTTCTTGCTGATGTTAAGAGGATTTTTTCTTTGAAAATAAAAGCAAAACCAGTTATGTGCCAGAATTGTACAAGTAATACACTAAAATTTGGAACACAACAGAATTGTCCAAGTCAAATAATCTGTAATCAAATGAACACAAAGAGAATCCGTTCTCATCCAAACAAAGGCTCAACCGGGTGAATAGAAATAATCAGTGTTATCAGAATTTCCAATAAGCTTCAGTTCATGGAAGGATTGATCTTGTAAACAAAATCAATGTCTACAGCACTATTTGATTGAACTGTGAAATATTGGGCGAAATATTGATTTATCCGAATCTGATGTCATCACCTTGCGTTCGCATGCCAGGCGCTTGTCGTTTATTTGAACACCGTGGACTTGACAGTCTACATAGCGCGCGGCTGATGTTGATCACACTAACATGACCACGTGACAGCAGACACCTGTCGTTCTACAAAAATGCTACATCGTAAATATACGTAATATTGAATAAATTTTAAATTGGTTTTGCGATGACCAATTATGAGTACGCGTTGACAATTCGCACCATAATCATCTTTTCATCAAGTCGTTAAGTTGTAAAAATCAATGACTGTAAAATCGGTTTATATGCCGTGATACAAAAAAGGGGAAAAAGCCCGTCTTTGTTTACTTCTAATATCTGTTTATGGGTAACCCAGTATTTCTCTCTAACAGCTTATTTAGACACGACTGATAACCGATTTATTGTACAATAAGGAAATATGGGATAGATCGTTTAATAAAGCATTAAACAATAATTCCATCGCTTAATGCAAGAATTAATGACAATACCAAATGAAACGAAAAGTAATTTCCTTCTGTCATTGCCATTCACTCATAATGCATGCTAAATACTAGGCCTATTGGTTCATTTTTATGTTGTTGTTGTTTTATTTTTGTTGTTACTATCATGCTTTTATTTTTTTATTTTCAAAAAACTCGTATAAAAAAATTAAACTAGTCATGTTTCAAATGCATGCTAACTAATGTATAACCTAACCAGTGAATCAATTCTCGGTCTGTCTTGATAATATTTTAGACCGTTTCTCCAGTGAAACCGTGACAGATGGTAGCCGGCTAGAATTCCTATGTTCCCCGGCTGCCCTTGTGTTAGAAAATACCGTTAGTTGTGTCCGCACCTGTCCCCTAATTCTTTCATCTTTTCCGTCCACGACCAAGACCAGCTGTCGATATAACAGTAAGAATACCGCTAGTTTTCTTTTGTCTAAAAAGACAGCGTACTAGTACCAGCTATTCGGTGTCCAATTCTACTTTTGTTAATAGTTTTCAGCTCACTTCCTCTATTCCTCTTCGTCTTAAAGAAAATTTATTCAAGATGTCCTTGTTAGAAAAAAATAATGTTGAATCTCCATAAGGATCAGGCATAATTATGAGTTTAATGAAATTGTAGCAAGACCAGTGTACTGCGATGACCAGGCTTCAATTCCAGGCATGCGTGCACGTGCCACATGAATATAACACGTGGTAAGCATGTGTATTAATTAAAAAGTTGGTTAAACAGGAGATAAAGGACGAAAATCCCTACAATTCCCATCCCTAAAGCTAATCGGATCAGTTCTGATCTTATAGTAATATGGATACTAATTGACTAAAAATCGTCGCCATGGCAACCAGGGTAATTAATTCTACATTGATTTTTGCCTCTAAAAATAAATGCGCCTCGTGGACAACTGTCAAGGAGCTTCTGGAAATGGTCAAGACACTAGTGCCTCAGAGCAATTTTCTTTGACAAATTTGTATAATACAATGCCCGGTTTTTCTATGAATCTAAAATATTGCTAAAACCGACTTTTCTGAAATTGTTGTTCTCTCTGATTACTCGGAGAAGTTGTCACTAACTGGTTTGTACTAGAATTTGAAAGTCAAGAAACAGTTATAAGTTAACTGCCCGATGGTCTAGATGTCTGAAATTTCCTAGTAACAAAGAGAAACAAACACAGGTTCTTAACACAACATATGATTTTTAAAAATAAAAATGTGCCGCTGAAATATTTCATAATACAATAACATTAGTAACGCTATGACACATATTTTTGCTGTGCCTATTCTTATGTTTAAATAGTTTAAAGGCACAATAAGCCACCATGCTATTTTTTAAAATCTTTTTATTTTTGATGTTCTGATAGAGTTTCCAAGGTACTCATTTACCGATGTCGCTGAACATTCTTTTGCTATTTGTTTATAAGTCAAATGACAGTGGTTTGGTATTTCGTATGTATAGTAATATCACTTTGTACATGCATACATACGTTTTGCTGCTCTATTGGCAATATATTTTCACATTCTAAGCTTCTTCCATCACGTGATAAGCATCTTTTATTATCAAAATATTATAGAACACAGCTTCGCCTTTTTTCTTGAGATTTTTTTCTGAGCCTTTAAAACATATTCAAAATGATTAAAATGATTTGCAGGTCATGTCACTGATATAGATGGAACAATGGATACAGATACTGAAGTTAATAATGTCTAAAGAATTCAATTGGATACAAAGAGGCTTAAATTACACGCAAGGAGATTACCTGTAGAAGCGTCTAATTGGATCCCAAGACAATAAATTGAACCAAAGGCTAATAAAGTGGAACAAAGGAAACCATATGGTAGCTTTTTTAATAAATAAACCAGGTATCGTTTTAAAAGCAATATAAAAGATAAACGTGGACCCAGCTGTAAGGCTGCAGAAATATGATCGTAAAAGAAACCTGCTGGTTTTTATTCACTTTTCATTATACGTAGAATTCTATATAATGGGCAAATAGCAGATTAATTTTGCGACAAATTGATTATAAGCATTGTACAAAAAAGATGACTGAATTTAGTTTTCATATATTAATAATATACCATATACTTCCTCGTGTTATTTGTATGACTTTTAACAAGAAATTCGTTGAACCTTTATATTATATTGTCAACTTCTCAGGATTTTACTTTTCAGCCAAACATCATAACTTGTTACTAAAACATTCAGACAAATCAGCTGTACCTAAGTTTGCTAAATTTTATAACAATGTTTAATTGATGATAACCAACAAAATATGATAGCCCTGGTATATAAACAAAGGATATTTTTGAAGCACAAAACAAAGCGAATACCCAAGGGGATTTGCTAGCATTTACAATTTCAGAGTTATAAATATTGAATGATGTTCAGCGTATTATTAAATGTCAGGTGTAAAAAAAACTTACATGTAATTTGCGATGGGTTTTGTGGTGAGGAAATGTGGTTCTAGTAAGTAATAACACTTGACGCAATACAAGCTCTCTTCATCTTAAATAGTTTATGGCAGAACCAATCAATCTTACAAAAATCAATGATTACTGTTTTTTGAATGGGCACAATCGGAACTCCTCGACGAAGTTTGTCGGAAAGGGCCGAGAAGATGCGATAAGAATGGGCATAGAAAACAAAGTATGGCATGGTTTAGATTGTAAAGCAATCCACATTTTTCAAAAAGTAACTTTATCCTTTATATACCTATAAAAAAGGCGTTTTAGACAGGTTCTTTTAGTAAAACATTAATACAGTGTGTAATATGTGAAAAAAAATGTGGTTCACATTTAAAGTGATCCCTGCAGACTTTCCCTTTCAAGGGATTGGTACAGACACATGTATATTTAATTAAATTTTTAATGAATTCGAAATTAAACACCGATGACGAACAGTCTCGCGTATTTGATCATTTATTCATGTAATTACACAAGGTGAAACTGTATGATTAACGCCATGCGTCTGATTTTCGCATATATTGTATGCTTTAAATAATATTCTTTTCAACATTCTTTATTTTCTAAAATGCGGTCTAACCAATAATTGATTTTTTCTATCTTTCTGTTAGAATTTATCCGAGGATGATAAATAATCGATTTTGTTTGCGTGCGACAAAGTATACTGATTGAATTTTATTGGTTAGTCGTTCGATTATGTGTAATAATGTACCTAATGCATCTTTGGTTTAATGTCGTTGTCATCACGAAAGCATCAAAGTCACCTAGACGATTGCACGATTAAATAGCTTCATTTAACTACGTACGTCGTGAGTCATTTTACTTTGATATTCTTTTATTTATTCCTATTTTACTATGGTTACAATTTAGTTTCATGATTGACATGATACTGGGCGCGTGCCAGGCACGCGACAAAGATTTACATCAGAGCGTTTTATTGATATTGAGTTACCTGATTACCTGAGCGCTCATTGATCTGTGAAGCGTATCTAAAAATAAACACAACGAGGGTTTTGGACGAGTCTATTTTTTGAACCATAAGGACAGGTGCTCATTTAAAATAGGCGACAGGTGAAAAATATGCGAATGCCGGGGTTTTCTATATTTGTTTAAATTTCGTTAAGTAGCCAGTGTTAATTGTTGCCGATATGGTGCTAAACGCAGCGAGCATCTGTCTAACTAATTTATGTAATGTTATGGCCATTTCATACATTTTGTTTGTATGTGTAAATAGTTTATGTAAATTTTAACAATGACCTGTAGCTATTATCAAATATTATGATAGACTCTGATTTATAAACAGCGCAACGTCATCGGGATTAGCTTCTGATTTTAAATTTGGAAAAAGGCAGTGATACCCAGATGCACGTTGATTTCGTGCGTTATTAACTTAAAAGTAATGTGAACATTTCTTTGCTTCTGTTGCATGCAAATCACGCAATTAACGTGCTAAAGCGACACGAAGACATGATTAGACCTTTAGGGATTCACATTCGCCCTCCCCTTTTTTCTAAACCATGAGTCACACTTGAACTCTTGCAAATAAATCTCTTTAACTACAGAGGAATTCTAGCAAAAATCAATAAGCCTGAAAGATTTATTTTTCTATCATGCACGTGATCTGCACGAATGGTTCATACATTGGAATTACTCCGCCGGTTGCATGTATTTCACATTCTCCTATTGTTACGTCGGTAATGCGTCAGGGAGCCCTGCGTCACCTATGTTAAATTGAAAAAGGAAAACAACTTAAAAAAAACCCCAAAGATTTTCCAAAGAGGGGATGAACACATTTGTCACCATTTGGTATAAAAGAACAGTAAACAGGACTGCCTATGTCTAATGAAACTAATTATTATAAAAACATCATTTTATAATATAACGCAATGTTGTTTTGAAGAAAATATATTCTTCTAGGAAAGATTTTGAGAAGATTTTGTTATCAGGACAAATTCTTACAAGAAAAAATTGAAATAGTTAAATTGATGAAAGGAATAATGCGAAGTTAGAACTAAGTTTACACTTAATGTGCATGAAGTTACATGCTCAAAATCTCACATTAGTTTTCGATAGTGTGTGCTTGGACCCGGTTATGTAACAATATCAAAATATCTCTTTATATTGCCATTTTACTGTCTATCTTTTCACATTGCCATATTTGCGGTTGTACCTATTTATATTTGTACTCCGGAGAAACCAAATGTGCTGCTTTGGGTCTAAGACCATAGTGGATTTGGGGCTTTCAGCGGAATAACTGCAACTTTTCCTAACTGCCTGACTATTGCAGATTTACAATGAAGGCTTCCCCATTTACGTCACATCCGGTAATGGAAGTAACTCGTCCTCAACGCTTATTGCTTATATATTTCTATTTTCAAATAATATATAATTTAAAAAAATTCCTAAAGATATCTTGTTATACAGTAGGTAAGTATATAATTATGTCGTTTTACATTGCAACATGCATTCCTAGAGGTAGACCTAGCTAATAAGCAAAAATGAGCTTTTGATAAAAATCTGTTTCCGTCTAAATGGATTAGTTCTGGGTTTTTGTGAACCAGAAGTTTACGGTATAATTAGTAAATTGATAATTTCTCTGAAGATTTATTTACTAATTGTATATAGAAATACTACAAGGAATTAGACGAACGGTTTCCATTAAGTGATTTGCAGGTCATTTTATGGACACCGTAAATTAGAAAATGAATCGAATAAAATTTCAGTCTGTTGGAAGACTGCATGTATACAATTTAAACTTTTGGATCACAGTAAATGCAAATAAAAAGTCTAATGTTTGAAACGTATACACTATGTATATTGAATAAAATCAAAGCAAATTTGTTTTATCTTTAAACAAGATTTTACAGTTGTTTTTGTGAGACAATACAGTTTAACCTCATACAGTCTGATTCTTATGAACCGCATTCAACAATTTCGAGATGTATATACACAAAATTACACATTAAGACACTTTTGCTTAAATTTTCGTCTGGGTAAAGCCCTAATCTTGTTATGAAATGTGGTTTTACGGGAAAATTCAGCGTAAAATAATGCAATTAATGTTAGACAAACAACTTAAAACACAATTATTACCGTCGCAACTTGATATTATTGTCATGGCACGTTTCCGATTTTGAAAGAAGACGGCAGTATATTCTGTACGGTGTCATTCAAACAGTTTTTTCATGTCTGTCGCCAACGTTTTATAATAAACTCTCTAAAACTGCACCATGCGTAATTTGCCTGAATATTTTTTACTTTAAATGTTATAACCAAATAAGGATCGATGTCTCCCACCCATTTTGGTCGACTTAGTAAATGATAGCGTTAGCTTTAGATGCCTCAAGTTCGGACCCTGGCTAGCGGTGATGATGTAGCCGAAGACCATGGTCTTATTTTATTTTATATTGTTCGTTAACAACTTCCGGTCGGTTCATGAGTGAAGAACTAGTTAAGATAGATATTAGTGCAGGATACACATGTACATACAAACTAACAGTCAAAAGCGAGGTTCTCAGTACGCCCCCCCCCCTCCGCATAAAATATGCATGCATCTGGAACGTAAAATCTAAATTGTTTATTCAGACATTACTTACTTAAGAGCTATATCTAAGTAACAAGGCTGGAAATATTTTGAGGCAAAAACCTTTTTATTAATAAGTTTTATCAATTCACGGAACAAGCACTCAATCTTCTTGTTAACCTCGCCTGTCTTATAACGACTAGCTGCTTCTTGACATTAATACCTTGACAAACAACAATTTAAATAAATAGAAAAAAAATAATAATTTCAATTTTAGATCACGTGAGCATAAAATGACACGCAATCGATTAGGGGAAAAAACGACCTCGCAATCACCATGATAACTCTGTGGTAGCAGTGAGCTATGCTGGAATTCCATATGGATCAATCATTCTACAGATTTTTTTTTTTAAAAATGTCGTCTGCTGTAAAATCAATATAATTTGAGTCCTTACAAATTTAGAAGACAATATGATTTCAACAAACTGATGACGTGTATCACGGTAGTGGAGAGCGTAATGCATATACAGGTTGTTATAAACACTGTTGTTTTTACCACATTAGCAGAATTTATTATCTATTTCAACTCTTTATTGAAAGTTCCATGGAAATGTAAACGGTATAAAAGTAATTATGACAGGAAAAACCATCTTTTAGGTAATCTACGAAATGTGTTTGCGACTACAAGAACATAAAAGGCCAGCATGTAGTGCTATTCAATCCAAATCAACGTTTTGCATGTTGACATATTAAGAAATGTTTGAACACCACTAAATGTTAATTACAAATTTTGTATATATTGTTGCTTACTGCATGTGTAAACTAGAAAATTTCATAACAATTGTAATAAATCTTCATCATGTATCTTTTTACATTGCCATAGTAGGCAAATTTTCAACATTTCATGAAATAAATGTGTGAATGCCGTCAAAAGTGCCGTGAGTCAGTGTTGCCGCAAAGCGTCGCCATTTTACGACATTTAATGGCAAACGCATTTCATGAAACTCTTGAGGATTTTATTGTCAACAGTCACAAAATCGTTACCATGGCAACGGGAGA
Source organism: Ruditapes philippinarum (assembly GCF_026571515.1). Taxonomy (NCBI): domain Eukaryota; kingdom Metazoa; phylum Mollusca; class Bivalvia; order Venerida; family Veneridae; genus Ruditapes; species Ruditapes philippinarum. The sequence goes on from NW_026865013.1 coordinate 91,635, forward strand.
TAACAGAAAATCATTCATGCAAATATACGGTTTTCCAATACTTGTCTACGCAAGATGATATGACAATATTACCCGAATATATTAAACATTTAAATATCAGATTTCCTTTTATATACCGAACACTTTATTTTAATGCCGAAGACGGAATAAGTAATGCACGCTATAACGCCACCGAGATTCCATTTTTATGAGTAAAATGATCAAGAATTATGCCGTCTCCATCGAAATTCCGTCAATATTTTAGAGAAAACATATTTCATATTAGATGTAAATTCATTGTACATGTTCTTTTATTTCTCTTTTCTCAAACATGACTAATGCTCATCTGTTTTGGTCTCATATAAAACGTGCATATATTAATCAGTACATGTATATGATTGTAAAAACTTTAATACAAAGAGATACATCATTTTTCCAAGAATATTTTCACCTAAACGGAAAGAGAAACATCTTGAACATTTCTAAATTTCAATTCAATGAAATTACAGTGACAATATGTTGCCAAGCAAAGGATAGTAACATGTTTGCATGTGAAATTTAAGATACAGTGAATGACAATATGTGCATGTTATTTGGAATCATGTACGACCGTCAAAGCTTGATAGCTGAATAAGAGCAAATCTTTGAAAAATGTCGACGAAAGGGCATACATTGTATAATCATGTCAAATTCATGACCAAATTAAGTACTCTTACCAAGAAATTGGCGTAGTAGTTAGAATAGATCTAAATATTTAAATGCAATATTTCAAATGTTGAGCGAAAAGGTTCGACCGTACGAACAGAAATTCTATATTCAAATTGGGGATATGGTTGCCAAATTGTCTATGACAATGTTCTTTTATGCTCACCTCCTGTCTTGTTTATAATTATGATGGTTATTGACAAGAATTCAAGGTTTTGAAAGCATTATCTCAGGTTATATGAATTCAAGGTTTCAAACTAATACCTCAGGCTATCCACATATATCAATCATGTCAAATAAGAAGAAGTCGAAGGGACACAATCATGTCAAAATCTGATGCAAAGTAATCTCCTGCATTACGAGCACAGGTGACAATGTAGTCTCAAGAACAACTCGACGGTATCAGAGAAAAGGTACAGCTGACGTGCGGGTGAGTAGAACAAGCTCACTGTTGGACCAATCGTATCTTCTCGGCCCATTACGTCAAACTTCGGAAAAGACTACTATTATTATTGATAATGGCCGAGCTGTTCCGATTGCAGTCTAGCATGGATTGATTAGCAAATGTCGTTATTTTACTGTAGACAAAATCATGTTGTATTTTTGTCACTTAATCGATTTTTAAGAGCCAAGAACGAATATTTGGCGCAGATCATTAATGGAACACAGAAAGACAAATTGCTCTGTCATTTTCAGTTTTCCGACATCTCGCTCAAAATTAATGAACTTTTTATGTTCCGTCTCCAAATTTTTAATGAAGTTAGAGGAGTCATTTTTGTTGTTATAGTGACAGAAGAGACAGCAATAAAGAAGCAAGGTTTTTTCCTCTATCTCTGTAACACGTGAAAAATAACACGAGCATAAAACTGACGAAAAAAAATGTTTGTCACGATGGGACACTCGATTCGTATTAAAAACGCGAAGAGAGAAATATAAGAGAAGTTTAAACGCGATTACAAACCGAGAAGTAATTAGTGCATGGTTAAAACTTTATATTGAGTTAAAATTTAGTTAACAGCAGGATAATAACTTGTTCTAAAAAAAACACAAATAGAATAAATGAAAATTTCATTTTTCAGTGCAAATATTCTTTGACGAAATTAAGACATTAACATCATTTTTTTAAGTGTTAGTAATTTTCTTAAGAAGTTTTATGATGTTATTAAAAGCGTCCCGAGTGTATAAGTCACATGTTCATAGAAAAAACATCACAATTGCCATGACGTAATTGGCTTCGCAACGCGAATCTATTAATTCTGCATGTTTTTTCTTCTGTTTTCCTAAATTCCAAAAGTCAAATTACCAAATTTTCAGAAGTTATCTTCAGCTATTTCTATATACTAGTAGATTTCAGTATGCCAAAGGACTAATGTATTATACAAAATAGTTTGCATGGCCGATTGGTTAACACACCGAACGACGGTAACCTACGGATTGCTGGCTGCGTGTGCACAAACCCCGTGAGCAAGAAACTTTACACTCATTGCTTAAGTACAGTTTGGTTGCAGGCACGGGTTCGAGACGGTGTAATGTATGTAAGGTTTTAAATATAGCTTCCTATAAACAATCGAACTAAATAAATTCTATATCAACTAAAATAATCGATAAAATTTCAATACTAGTATCTATGAAAAATATTGGGTTATTTTCAAATTTGAATAATGCCTCAGAAAGATCAGTGTTCTGTAAATCAAATAGATAGCTAATCATATTCAACGTTTGGCGACCGAGAGAGTACATCATTTTCTGTTGAATACCCTATCAATGTTGGTTTAAACAGAATTTATTTTAGATTAGGAAGCTATACACTCTCTCGGATCCGTTCCTGGAACCAACCAGTATTGAACGATGAGTGTGAAGTTTGAGCAATCAAGGAAGATTATTAATATGTTGAAGCTAAAATTTGAAACATAAATGATCGTTTATATAACACCAATTATATCAGATCCCATTTTCTTCTCGGATAGTTTTCATAACTTTGGCATCTGTCCGCCGTATTTACTAGAACTATTTTACATATATTCACCTAGTTAGGTAGCTTTCCGTTTAATTTTCTAACTTTCATTTCATTTCAACCTCTTAATTATTTTCAAACATAAGGTTTCAATCAAAAATAACTGAATGGGAAAGAAAATGGGTTGATAATTTGGAACGGTGCCCGGTGCAACATCGATAAAATGCGAAGTTATCCAAATGTCCGGATATTCGACAATATGTGTAAACAATTGTTGAAGATAAAATGAAAACTGTATCCGAAATTTGTTTTGAAAAGAAGGAAACAGTTTCTTTCTCATTCGCATCTAAATTACACCGATGAAAATAAAAGAAATAAGACGTGTTTCCTGAGAAACAGGGGTCGCCGAGTTTTTACAGATTGCATTCTAGTGTTTCCAAGTGCTCATGACGTCATGTCACGTGGTTGATAACTTATAGTAGTAAGAACGTAAGAATTCCATTGATAGAAATTGGTCTGAAAAGCAAGCATTACAAAAAACTTCAAAACATAATTATATTATATTACATGCACTTGTTCCTGTGCTTAATGGCAATGGAGGATTACCCTAAATCCAATTTCCTACCATTCTACCCTACTCAATCCAAACCCAACAAATCACCTAAAAAGTAACAACTCTATAACTTGAGATGCTTGCTTATTAAAGTTAGTGACTGACATAATCATTTGCAAAAACCGAACTTAAATAATGTCCTGCTGATTTAGAAACGGTAAAACGGGAGACAACTCTTAACTGCAGCGTCTGTATAAAGTATTAAAGTATTAAATTAGTCAACAAGGGCGATAACTCACCTGCTCTGCTTTCGCTGTCGGCTGGTTTAACCTGGATTGGGCGATTCATCTGAAAATATAAAAAAGAAAATTTGTCAAAAAAAAGAAAAAGAAAAAAAAGAAACATGAACAAAAAAAACCCAAAAGAAACAATAACCCCCTCTAAAAACAACAACAACAACAGCAAAAAAACATAAATAAAAAAGAATAAAAATAAAATAAAATAATTGCATTGTATAACAAGGCTTGGAAAGAAAAAAAGAACATTCTATCACCGATGCGATTAGTATGAGAGGAAAGGGTTTTTAAATTGCCAAATGAGTAAATGATTGATAGACTATTTTTTCAATGCTTGATTGATAAAATGATTGATTGATTGATTGATCAATGGGTGAGTGGGTGAGTGGGTGGGTGGGTGAGTTTGGGTGGGTTTGTGAGTGAGTGAGTGAGAAAATCTTTATTTCCCATATCATGTTAACTTGTTGTTTTTTAAGCAGTTATGAATTTCAGAAATCTACTTTTACATAGCATCATGACAAAGTTGGATATTTCTAACAAATTGGATCAAAAAGTCATTTCTTATTAGTAAAAAACCACGGCTGAGATGTACAGGCAGGGCTTATCAGGTGTTAAATTGGCCTGTTATTCTTATCTCTGCACGTTATTTATTGTGTGAGATAACATCATAAAAAACTCCATGCCTGTGCAGGCAGAATTGCGTCTGTTACAATAGCACACAGGTAAAACTGCTCATGTTAGAGTAGAAGTTAAATAGATACAAAATTCCTTTCGTTTATATTATCTAAATTTTTATTACTTTACCACTATAAAGCGTTTCGTAGTAAATTTTGAATATTTGATTTCTTTATTTTAAATTTTCGGGTGCAAGTATTGCGCCCCCAATGGTATTACGCTAAATCAGCTTACTACCGATTGAACACATCTCTTTAATAAGCTACCTACGCTGGACAAAATAGGTCCAAGACTAATGATATACAGTAAAATAACAATACTCTTTTTACTTTGAGGCTGACTGGCCAATTTGTTACTAAATATTTTAATCTTCATTTTACAAAATTATATACATTATTGCTTTAGCATTGTGAATATCACTACGCTTGCAGTTGATGAAGTATTTAGATGGGAACTAAAATGTTTTCAACCTTCTCGTTAATTATTACGTTCTGATTTATCAAGGGAAGTTACAATGTACGTGAAAAGACACTAGAGTCACAAAAGATTATTATCTCTCTTGTTCGGTACGTTCTTGTTTTTTCCGTCATCATCTTGTCGACTATATTATCACAATATGTAAATAATAAATATCATTAGAATTGAAATATTCTAAGTAAAACGCTCTTTTTATTACACCGAAGCTCTGAAGATAAAAAGTCTGTCCTAGACTGCAGTAACTATTTCCAAACAAGCAATTATTTTTCCCCAGCCTTTCCGAACGTTTACATGCATCTACTGAAATTCTACCAAGACATAAATGCAACATATGTTAAACTTATAAGGTTTAGATGCTTAATAAAACAATTTTTGTCACACCATAAAGATATAACCAATGCAAATTTCAGCATTATTGGATCCAATCTTATCAATAAAGCCTCGTTTTCATATCTGTGGTCCAAAAAAGCCATGTGCAGGCATAGATGGCGGGTTCAATTTCGGACAGAAAGGTGGCCATACTGAAACAGTGCATGTGGAATGACGGCGAGGGTGAAGGCAGGTCGAGCGGCCGGCTGATATTAAGTGTGTAGTTTTCTTAGCTATCTCACGGACGGTGGGGGAGGGGAGGGAGGATAGAGTATTGTCAAGTATGCTGCTGGGTTGACAAACTATCCAGTTACAGCTGAGACTAATAATGCTTCCAGATCAGACAGCCACATTCTTTTTCAGTTAAAAACTGTCCATGTTGTTGCTATATTATAAATTTTCAACTTGATTACAGTATACATGTAATTTGTTACACTTCTTCTCATTCTCATTCTTATAAACTGACAACTAAGTAACAAGGGCGAATTACATGTACATGTATAAAAGAACAAGATAAAGCATCTGTCATTGAACCGAAAGAAAAGTCAATAGGATAAGAGAAGCATATACAAGAAAAAAAATCACCATAAATCTTGGAGCATCTCTAACAGGCGCTCTAAAGACATAAACAATTTATAAGTATATTTACGTTAAGCTCGTGAAACGAGGCACGTGCACTTGGCTTTATGTTTAATCAACCAAAAACGAATAATTGAAAATGCATGCCAGCATTTTTTCATATTCATCTAAATAATGAATACAGGGCTGTCTTAGTAGTGATGATTTTGATTCTTTTTTCCACCAACTTCATCACGACCGATTGATAATTTAAGTAAAGACCTTAGATCTAGCTCGCAGTATACAAATCATTCCGTTCATTTTTATGGAAGGAAGGAAGGAAGGAAGGAAGGAACGAACGAACGAACGAACGAACGAAAGAGGAACGAAGGGTGAGTACTCTGTAATGTTTGAGTTTACAAAACAGAGTGACATACTCGTAGACAAATCAAATTTGATTTTGAAAAGAAATTTAAGTGTACAAATACATGTACTCAGTATAGTTTGATATGGAAAACAAAAATAAAATATAAAATGCAAATCACTTCGTTTATTTTTATGAAACAAGAGTGAAATATAAATGTCATGGGTGTTTTTTTTTACAATATATGTCTGTTTAAGACGAAGTTCGTCCTGTTTGATCATAGTCTGCACAGGTCACTATATACTCAGTATTTATTTAAAAACATTCCCTAAAATGATAAATGGTTTTGTCCAGATAGAAAGATGGACAATTCCATTTAAGAAATTTAGAGTGGTAAGTGTTAAACACGAACTTAGCTATGTTGGGTTTCAGAAACACGCAGTGCATGCAATCAACACGCTATTAAGTAACTAAATATACATTTTTATTCCTTTCCTAATCAAAGTAGCATGAAAAATAAATCTGCATTATGCCACCTCTGAGAGACCTGTTTCAAGTGCAGATACTTTACATTATATTCTTTGATAAAAACAATAACTACAGCAGACGGTCCATGAACGCTGCCACAGCGCCCTCATTAATAGGTGATTAAAATTTGCTTAAACACATGAACTATTTTCAACAGACCATGAACTAGACAATACAATCAAACCTGTGGAGTAGACCACCCCTGTATACTGACTACTTGTCCACTTTCACGGTATGACAATGTTGTTTTGTTTTCACATTAAACTATATTTGTGCTCTTAAATTTCTTTTTTTCTATTTCACTCAGTTCCGTAAACCCAAATACCACAGGGTACTCATTCATTCTTCATTCGTTTGTCCGGGCAAACATCCAATGGTCTATGAGCTTATTTCCGTCCGTTCGTCCGTCCGTAAGTTCGTTCGTTCGTTCCATCCTCCATCCATCCATCCATCCATCCATCCATCCATCCATCCATCCATCCATCCATCCATCCATCCATCCATCCATCCATCCATCCATCCATCCATCCGTCCGTCCGTCGTCCGTCCGTCCGTCCGTCCGTCCATCCACCATCCATCCATCCATCCATCCATCCATCCATCCATCCATCCATCCATCCATCCATCCGTCCATCCATTCATCCATCTTCCGTTCTCAATTAGTTAAAATACATGTACCAAAATTCTAGCAACTTGTTTTAACTAAAAAATCTAAGAAGTGGAACATCCTATTATAATTGTTTATAATTAACGTTGATGAAAGATGTTATAGGTGTGTACATAATTAAGCAGTAAGACTTGGGGCGTAAATAACCGTAGATTATTCTCAGCTAATTTTTCACGAAATTAAAAAAAGAAGGTATTTTAATATTGCTTACAAAGCATTTTTTCCAGAAACTGATTACAGACTTGAATTACTATGAAATTTAGTTAATTTATAGCTTAATGTATAGCTTGAATAGAAATATTACCCTTTATATTCCATTAGAATACGTATGTACTAGTAATTGTCTATTCCGTTATTGTACAAAATATACATGTATGTAACACAATGTAACACAATAAAAATAAATAAAATTATATTATATATACCCACGTTGTTATAAATTTGAAACAAATTTATTATTTCCCTTATCATCTATTAGTCTGAATTTTTTAGACCTGATATGTCACTTTGTAAAGTGGTGCTTTCATTATTCCCTCGGGCAAAAGCAAATATTCAGGCTCTTATTTGGAACATTCATTCATTGCAGGTAATGCTAGAAATTTATCAGATCGCTGAAATCTTTAAAACTCTCATAAAAATTGTATGGCAGATAAAAAAAGACCGCATATATCAAACTGACAAAATATCTGAAAACCATAGGAAAATGTTGAAAATTAAGTTTTTAACGCATAAGTTGCGAGGATCACATGCTTAACGCAGCGTCACGTGTTTAACGCATAAGTTGCCAGCGTCACGCTATGAAACGGTCAATTGAGAAACATACAACTTAGTATAGTTTTGATTTATATGTAATATGGAACGCCACGGCCGACTTGTTCTTGCTTATTGTTTTTAAAATAAGCCTGTAGGTAGTAGATTTATATAGTTATATGATAAAAAGAAACAATTTTGGTATTTAATGGCGATGATGAAAATTGAACACTAACTAAAAATTTTCATTTTCATTGTCATGAACGGTATTGATCGGATCACCAGTTTGTGATGTTTTACCATTCCAGATTCCTTTTATCTATTTTTTTCACGTGACCATTTTTGAAATTTTTTTTAGTGACACTATACTATGGGTTCTTTGATGTCGAGCATATGTCTATGGTGACTGACTTGCATATAAAATGAGCCGCGTCACGACAAAACCAACATAATGGGTTTGCGACAAGCATGGATCCAGACCAACCTGCGCATCCGCGTAGTCTGATCAGGATCCATGCTGTTCGCTTACCAACCATTTTACAAGTAGAGAAACTGATGGCGAACAGCATGGATCCGCAGGCTGGTCTGGATCCATGTTGGTCGCAAACCCATTATGTTGGTTTTGTCATGACGCGGCTCAAATGAAGATTTTTCTGGTGTGACAAGAAAGACAAGAAAAGCATAGGCATAAATAAGCTTCCATACCTTTGTAAATATCAAATATATAAAACTATCTAAGTTATTAAGTATACATTCTTATATCTATTTTCAGTGACCCAGGTTAACTGCTCAAACATATAACCTACCGTACTGAGGGCGTAGTTGAGCCCAGCTTGCACGTAACATGGCCGTGTCAGTAACATCTCTTCCATTAAGTGTTTGTCGAAGACCCTTCTTTTTCTCACTTTAAGCTAACTATAACTTCAGTTCGAGTGTTTTTCGTGTTCTTTTATCTTAATCACTCGGAATGTTTTGACTTTTGTCTATCCGTTGTTATAACTTTCTAAGATACGTATTTTACCTTACTGGGTGCAAAGTTATATTTTGTTCTTTTAACCTTTATCTGTTCGGGTTTCACTGACAGTTCCTAATTTCAAAGTCGTAAAAATGAAAATTCTTTTTACTAGAAATAACTGCTATCATTCAATTGCAAATATTAAAATTCCACTTTTTTTGACAAATTAGAACGATTTTAAAAAAGACGCATAGCGTTTGGCGACAACAACACAACTGTCGTCTGCTGTTGTTTTTTTTCGTTCCTTTTTGTCACCAAACGTGCTTAATAGTTTAAGGTCTTATTGCTATCACCTAAAAGATGATTAAAGGTGAATTTTGTATGCCCTTTGTCAAATAAAACCAAGTAAGACAAAAGGAAATAAAATTCAGAGCATTTAAATAATTAATAACGTAATTAGGGTAAGACGCTTTAAAATCGTCTTAAAGACAGGTAACCAATAGCAACGTAGATACATGTACAAAAATTCACAGGATTTTACTTTTTTTATACATGCAAACCGTTTTAAATGTTTTGACTGTGGGAGTTCGACATGTGCATTGATTTAATGAAATGTAGGTTGAGAGTTACTAATGTTTCAACACAATACATGTACTCGTACATTTATATTAAATGAAACAAGAAAATTACAAATTAATTCAAAAACCCTTTCCTAGACTTATATGAACTTAAAACAACACAATGCAAACCGAATGTTTGTTATTCTAGCTCTGAAATATGCATGCTTCCAGATGTGCAAAACGTTGCAAGAAAATCAACCTTATGAAAAATGTAAAATATTCAATTTACAATTCAAGTAATAATTTACATGTTAAATGCAGTTAAAGACTGACTTTGTATTTATCACCATATATTTACTGCGCGACTAACGCAGTATGAACATATATTAACATTTATTTCGAAATTTACATGGATTTCAAGTGCCGTTTACAATGTGTCAATGACTTTCTTTGTTCACTTGAGAATATTTTACTTTTTAAATACATTTTAAAAAATTTCATGAAAATTACCATGAATCTGGATGTCTGCGACATGTACTTTGAAATGAAAATTTAAAGAACTAGGAAGACAGTTCTGAAAACAATACCATACATGTATTTGTTTCGAGACTCATTAATCGTATAAATGCTATGTATTTAGTAGAAATGAAATCATCTTACAGTGCGTTTATGAAAAGAAAAAATCGAAAAAAGATAGAACAAAAGTTGAAATACAAAACTCATTGACTTCACAAGCGATACTAAATAGACAAATTATAAGGGAGGGACGATAGACGCGTTCATCACGTGATACATCATGTGGCCTTTACATTAAAACGACTATTTTGCATTCTGCACAATATATTAATTTATAATATCGATAAATAATTAAGGTTGTTTTACATACTACAAATCGATAAAACATATTCTATATATACATGTATATATATATACATTCCACACAATTCCAATTTCACTCTAGATAATCCGTTGCTATTTATAGATATGTCATTTTGCACTAAACTATTTCCTACATAAACTCCCTGTCATATTTCAAACATCATTTTCCCATTTCCTGCAACAATTTTATCAACAGATAATGCTGTGTTATTTTAGGTCGATACCAGTTAGTACGTAAAAAAGATTATTTGATATTCAGGAAAATAACCATACGGTTTATACTTCATGAAATTAAGCTGGAATTACGCATGCAGCTTAAGATGAGATCAACTTTAATTAGATTCCATCTTCAAATAATGTTGCAAATGAACATATTGATTCCACCGGGGCCTTGAGTTATTGGTATGGAAATCTTAATAAGGTTCTACACCTTTTAATTAGACAATAATACATTGGCTATGATCAGGGAAAGCTGATAAGTAAGAGAGGGCAACAGTTACAGGAAAATTAGGTAGTGTGAAAATTAAATCTATCTCTATCAATTTGAAAGAAGAAACAACTTGTATTCCATAGAAGTTATATAGTTATTTGTATTATCGTGCTTAAACGATAAAATAAATTTCAATAATTGTAAAAAAAAAAACAACAACTGATAACCATTAATTTTCCACCATGATTTATTAAAGATATGTTAAGATAAATGGTTTATTCCACTATGAATTGCGTGAACATTATATTATTTCAGAGTTTCTATTTAAATATAACAGTTACACCAACATAATTTTAATTACAGCACGTAAATAGATTCTAGATATACATCAACAATTCCTAATGGAGTCTTTTTAGAAAACTTGAATTTCCTACATTTTTACCATGACGTCAACTGAAATAAGGACGTCACTTAAGTTTACCAAAACAGTTAAAAGGCAGTTTATTTTTAACAAGAACAAAATGAAGGACAATTATGAGATCATACTAGGTCTATATTATGAATACTTATGAAAGAAAATACTTTTATATTAAAGTATACAATATATAAACAAAACTATGATTCAGTTTATCTTATATTGTATTTTAGCGTGTACAACGGAAATTTCCGTGCTTTTTTTTTAATTATTCATTTATTTGAGCTCTACCAGCTTTCGTTGCTATGGCTGGTTGAAAAGTTTAAATATTTCCTGAAATATAATATAACACAAGCAAAGTTCTATTAATATCAAATGTTTTAAAATAATAATACAAAATAAAGGGAGAATGAGATGTATTCAATATTAATAAATTATAAAAAATACTTTATTGTACTATAAGTTAAAGCTGCCTTCAGCTGTTCAAAGGGTTAAATATGTTATATTTAGATAAATCTTTTCATATAATTGTCAAATCAAAATACTTAAGGTGGAAAATAAAATTTGCTGACGATAAAATACATAAACAATAAGGAAACCCCTTGATACTTCTAATCTACCGGTCCACTCTCTATATTTAAATTAGTAAAGCGGACGGTTCGTTCCCGAGCTTCTATTTTTAGAAACAAACGTCACTGTCACGTTTTAAATATAAATAGCTCTCGAGACGCTGTTTTGAAGTAGGCTTACAGTGATATGATGTACTTTTCTAAGATAAAATTACTGAAATACTAAGTTTGAAACAAGAATAAAATATTTTTCCAACAGAAAGTAAAAACTGAAGGCCGCTTTAAAATAGAATAGTTTCAGTGACGTATGACGCCTAGTATTCTACGCTGAGTATAGTTTCATACCTGAAATGGAAAACCGATTATACTTGTATCTGATGATGACATTTCTGTAATGCGCAAAGCCTTTTGGGAAATCATCATTTATGAACCTAAATGATATGTAAATGGCCCCAAGTCGGAAAAACACAAGACATTGTAGCTGCTGTATCAACTATTATATCTTGATGATTATTATATCTCCTCGTGTGTTTACAAAACTACGATAAAATATGTTAATTTGAGAGCGACAATAAATTGCAGGCAATAATGAAAAATATTATCCATGCATCGACTTATGCCAGGAATTTGTTTCCTTTTTATTTGGCACAATCTGTTTGACTAGACATATTAGAGCTACACCGATTTGCACCTGTATCGTCTTAATTAATTGGTTTGCTCAAACATCTTTAACTGTTATAATTATTTGTTTTTCCCAAACATATTCTATACTGCGACTTCCTTGCTTTTCCCAAACATGTAAAACTCTACTGCAATAATTTCTTGTCTTTCCCAAGCATTTTAAACTGTACCCAATATATACTGTACTGCAATTACTAATTATTTTCCCAAACATTTTAACCAAAACATGTTAAATTGTATTGCCAAATTCATTGTTTTTCCCAAACATTTTCAGTTGTAATAATTTCTTTCCTTTTCCAAACATATTAAACTTTACTGCCATTTTTTATTGGTTTTCCTCAAAACATTTTAACGGTATTAACTTATTTCTTGTGTTTAATTGTGTTTTAATTTCTTGTTTTTTCCAAAGCATGTTAAACTGAACTGCCATAATTTATAGCTTTCCCCTAATAATTTTAACTGTAATGATTTATTTCCCAAGCATGTTAAAATGTACAGCCAAAATTTATTTGTTTCCCCCAAATATTTTAACTGTAATAATTTCTTTTCTTTCCCGAGCAAGGTTAACTGTACTGCTTTAATGTATTGGTTTTTATCCCAAACATTTTAATCTGTATTAATTTCTTGTTTTTCCCAAACATGTTTAATTGTACTACAATTGTCTGTCTCAATATTTTTTAACTCGAATTGTCAGATTTTATTTTTGTATTTCTCCAACAGTTTCAACCGAACCGCTTTCTAAAACTGACTTTTATTTGTAATGTGACTGTACATATTTTTAAACTAAGCAATCAGGACTGCGCATGCCTTTTGACTCTTTTTCTTATAACAATAGTAAATAAATTTCAACCGCGACATAATTTCAGTACCTTAGTGTACATGTTAAAAAAACACTGTTGCATTTCAGGCTCGTTACTGAAGATAACAAAACACAATTAATGTCTTCCAATACTCACATTATTTATTACATCCAATAAATAATTCAAAATAAGACAGTTAAAGACGGTATTAGTCTTCTTTCTTAATTAGAGAGAACACGAATGTCAAAATTTATTGGAAAATCCATAGTCTCAAATTATTTTCCTAAATAAATCCCCTAATTGCTTTTCCGTGATATGAAGACGACAAAACAGCTGTTGGTTAGTTTGAAGTCAGGTTCATTCCACGACCTTCTTAAATGCAACAGGTTGCATATTTTGGCAGGGTTCGGGCGCTAACCATAGTTACAGTAGTTCGGCTAACAATGGGTAGGCGTATAGTGACGTCACAAATTTACTATAGTCTAACCATGACCGTATGCGCGGTCTCTTTGGTTCCAAAGATATGGGGATCACGGATTTTGGACATTCGCAAAGCCAAACAATTTTCAGCTCCTGAAATGTACTCAAACATCCAATTACCGTTGAATTTACGGTAGTAGTAAAAAATGTGCCTTTGTTAGAGCGGAAACTATATATGTAATATGTACCGAATGAAATAACGGACAAAACTTTTACTGACAGTGAGACACTTTTTACAAACTAAATTAGAACTAATTATATTTTGATACTGGTACAAATAAACGATACAATTTATTGTTTTATCATGGGACTCCGTGGCCAAGTGGTTAAGGCCTTCGAACCACTTGCCCTCACCGCTCTGACTTCAAATCCTAGCTTACGGAAGGTTGGTGGTTCTAATCCGCTTGTGTCTTAGTCAACATATAATCCTAAAGATTCCAGTGCATCTTAATTATAAAAACAACAACAACAGCAACAAAAAAATCAAGAACGCACCATGATACAGTTTTTCTAACAAGAGGTGATAATGTCGGCTGCATTTATCATTGTTTCTTTCCACTACAGAATTGGATGGGCACAAAACCCCGGGGAGTTGGTTATTCGATATAATGACTGTTATTCCGTACGATTTTCTTTGTCTAAAACTCCCCCATTCCCAAATGTAAAAGTGACCGAGCTTGACCCTGCCTGAATAGGGTGACCTCACGTGACCGCGCGTGCAGCGCACGAGACTAATATTCCAAACAAAACGAGAAGAAAATCTTTAACAAAGAACAGTAACCGCATCTTTTATTAAACTATAAATCAGTGGAAGAAATTCATTTGTTTGATATATTGATTTCATGTGACCCAAAGACAAAATATTACCACGAATAGTTGATATGCTGACTCATGGAGTTTTCAGTTTTTTCTTCGGAACAACATAGTTTCACAATCCGTTCTACACCTGCCCAAGAAATATTAACCCTTGTCCTTTAATTGTAATTCAATTTTAAGACATGACAAAAAATGAAGCTTTGATTTAAAATTTGTAAGCTAACACCTGATAATAGCAAACTGTTGAAAATCGCTGTCATCATCATCATAAACAACAACAACAACAAAGCTGTAAGATAGATTTTCTGCTCCAGTAGGTTCACTTGTTAAAGCAAACTTTCCGTCTCCCGGGTAGCAACGATTCTTCGCAAAATATCTACAAGAATGCAAAACCGTTACCAGAACCGTAGTAATTGAAATGTTTTGTAATGGGATTTTCGTTTAATTAAAAAATCTTGTTTCTTGAGTACACCCGTTCAGGATTTAATTGAAACCAGGAATGTTCAAACGAAAAATAATTATTATTCGTTTACTTAACAGCGAAAGTGGTTAACTAATACACAGGGAAATGGCTGTACCTGTTTCCTTCTTATATAAATGTACCTGGATAGCAACATTTTACAGGAATTTTATTGGAGCAAAATTCCATTCTAAATGTATCCCTTCGCGTTGAATCAAGTTTTATGCTCGAGAAACGATCAGAGGTATTTTATTTCACACATTAAAACGATCACGGGGTATAGTTTGAATATCCTTTCTTAATAAATGTCAGAGAGTGGTATATCTTTTGCTAATTTCATGTATTTGATTCTCGTTACTAAAATATTGTTATAAAGTTTCAGTTTTCTCCGATTTGCGTTTGGCAAATTTACCTATAAATATATAATAAACACTTTATAAGATAATATACTAACAGTTACAATAAGTAAGGTCTCTGTAGATATTAATACTGCCAAACGTGTTATATTTAGAGACAAAGTCTGCTATACGAGGAACGAGTGAATCCGGTCCGAAGACAATACGGCCCAAGTACAAGTCAATCCGGCCCGAAGATAGTACGGCCACAATAACAAGTCAAGTCGTCCCGGAGACAATACCGCCCCAAAACAGAACATCACGCTCCAAGTCAACCACTGTTGGTTAGGGAAAGGCACAATATTAAAGTATATCTAGACATTAACACATTTGACCAGCGCGCTTGAATATGTAAACGAAACTGTTTGTTTGATAAAAAAGATAATAATTAAACTGTTCAAAATATTACAGATTATAATATTTGCATTCATTTTTCGGAACAAAAAGAATTTTCGTCCAAAGAGTTTCTTAGCATTAAGAGGACAATGGGAAATAAACATTTTTGCATTTTTGAAGCGACAACTCGCTCATCAAGATGGCACCGATCGATCACCATACTGAGCTAACACACTCAGCGAGAAAAACAAAGAGAAAAAAACCCTATAGTTCTATTTCATTTATTCACGAAGTTCTGGAAAAGATTGGAACGGACACTAAATAATGGTATTCTCGTTTCTTTGATCACAGAAGAGACGAAAAATCCATTCCCCTTTTAAGAAAATCCCCATCTTTACTAACTATTCTATCAGGAAAAGATTGGCAGGCATCTGCATATTAATGGAAAAGTATTTCACGTGAATCCCGATCTAAGCTTTCCTGAGCATCTTTCATGAATAGCTGAATAAATAAACGAATTAACTTAAGACCAACCCTGATTTGTCAAAGTCGCCCCTGTTAAGATGAGTTTCCGAGATATGAGCCGTGTCATGACAAAACCAACATAATGGGTTTGCGACCAGCATGGATCTAGACCAGCCTGCGCATCCGCGTTCGCTATCAGTTTCTCTACTTGTAATAGAGTTGGTAAGCGAACAGCATGGATTAACCCAATGCGTCTTTAGAACCCAATCGTAAAGTTTTAGACCTAAGAACTCAAAATAAAGAAAACGCTGCACTGGTCTCAATCAACATGTCAACATAGCGGAAATCAACTAAATAAACTTCCTTTTCTGAACTAAGTTATTGACACAAATCTATGTTAAGTTCATGACAATAAAGAATATGCGTACTATTACTTAATTATTAAGTCAAATTAGTTTTTAGGAAAGACGACTCTCTGACATGAAGCAAACGTTTTTTATTTTTTAAATCTCAAACTGCTGTTAGGCTGTTAGTTACAGAATACATAAAAGATTTATCTAAAAGTATAGTTGCAAGTTATTAATGTATTTCAATCAATATCTTTTCTATAATTTATTTTTACGTTGCATGAACGCATGGATATATATTGAATAAAGTTTGCATTGCATGTTCATGTAGATAGAGTATATTGAATGAGTTAAAGTTCAATACCAAATTTATCGAGCGAGTTGAATATAAGTTCATGCTATGCAAGCATCTGGCCGGCATGGTGTTTTTTTTATTTAGCGAGTTTAATAAATTTAGTTCACGGATACAATATTCTATTTATTACAAACACATAATAAGAAACATTATTTCTTATACTCATCTTTTACCACCAATTCCTAGAAAATTAATATTCAGTTTTTTTATAGTGGGTTTTCTTTAGAAATATATAAGGAGAGCATAAATTGAGTTTCAAACTTAATTGAAATCATGAAACCTTAGTTAGCCATTAAATATTTTAATAAGAAGATTCAATCCACATGTTTATTGTTGAGATTATTGCATAGATGTATACATACATAAACATATAATATTTGTTAGACAGGTAATTACTGTCAATAAGTTTTAAAATTATGTCGAAGTTAGTAACATATTTCATGCAGATATAATAATTATATGTATTTAGTACGTATTTTGTACTATATAACCTTTAAAGTGGAATGTATTTAGTACTAAATAACCTAAATAATTATATGTACTTAGTACTATATAACCTAAAAAGCTTTTTAAAAAAACTTCCACTAAGTTTTTGTTAAATTGAGCTAGTGTTGAACTGTTATTATGTTGAATTGAGCTAGTTTTGAAATAAGTTTTTGTTGAAATGAACTTGCATTGAAGTAGTCTTGTCTTGAATTGTGTTCAACAAATGGTTGAATGAGTTTTTGTTGAACTGAGCTGATGTTTGAGTTGAAATAAGCTTTTGTGCGTATTGAGCTTGTTCAGAACTAAACATTTATTGTACAGAACCTTTCCTGAATCTAGCTTCCTTTAGTTTAAACACTATTCTGTTTATAAACATTACATTAACATGATAATTGACAAAAAATAAATTGTACAGATTGAGTAGGAAGCTTGAAAAGCTTTTTTAGAAACTCTCTCCGTTTAGCTTCCTTGCATGTGAGCTTAGCATCTTTTAGACTGTGCTGGTATCAAATTGATGTGCTTGTGTTCAACTGACCATTTTACAATAACTAAAGCATAAATTAGCATTCTGTAGTATTGCCTATTTTTACAAAATTTATAATGTGTTGATTTTTTTATTCATCTGAGTGTGTTAGCTTAGTATGGCGATCGATCAGTGCCATCTTGATGAGCAAGTTGTCGCTCTAAATGATTTTTTATGTAACTTTTTTCCTTATTAAATATATGACTGTAGTGAAAAGTATTTTTGTCTCTATGCTTTAAATAAATAAATCAACGTCATAGCATACATTGCGAGCACTGAAATTAGTAAAAACATGCCCGGTCTTAGTTCACAGATGGTCGTCTACACGAGTTTGACTATAGTTGTGATGGAACTTCAGACACTGTTCATTAAAAAGGATGACAAACAGTTTTGTTGCAGAACCAGTCTCTCATTGGATATGTTTCGTCTTTTTGCATAGGGTTACAACAAATAGGAATTCTCCCGTAAACCGTCCTGAAATTATATCCCCAGTTCTATTAATGTCTGAGAAATTTTATTGTTCTTATACATCAAGCTTGGTTTTGAATGCATTACGTTTCAGCGTTATAAACCACTAGAAAACATCATTAACGGAGACCTTTAATGGACGAAAGCGTATAAATCGAGACAAATGGACATAAATCGAACCGAAAGTTCAGATAAGTAGCGAAAAGTGAAATTCAAGAGACATTAGCATTTCGATTCTGCTGTCAGTTATTAGCATAAAACAAGTTTAATACAGAAAGGAGATAAAAGGATGTTAATAAGTCTGTCTAACAAGATATTAATGTTGTCTTTTCCCTCTTTTCATCAAAGAAAAAACAAATTTCCCCACCCCCACGTTTGATCTTAAGATGAGTACACGTGTAACCTGACTGCAAATTTGAAATTTATATTTTACACATATATAATTCATTTAAACAAAGAATGAATAGGGAACAATGTTTTTTGTAATTCTGTTTCCAGTTCAAATACTAAAAGTTACACTAATTAGATTTGTGGCAAACATCCGAGCGTTGATTTAAGAAAAAAAGTTTTTTAATGAGTATTCAAGGGACACTACTCTATTAAAACGTCATGTCTAACGGTGAGTTCAATTTGAAAATTTGAAAAAAATCAAGATATGACAAGATATATAATTGGAACGGTCTACTATCGACATGGGGAGAGTAAGTAGATGAGGTAGGAGATGTGCAAAAAAAAAAAGAATGTAAGACTAATTAATTTTCTGAGCGAGGAAAAAAACGTTTTGACAGTAAACCTTTCACCTTAAGTACGCTCTAGTCTCTGGTTAGTAGCGGATGGAACAGGTATGCTTACTTTTAACAGCGAAAACAAAAAGTCTGTCAGTAGGTAAAAAAAACTCCTAAGTGTTTCCAGGAAACGTTTAACTATATTACTCGAAAATGCATACACCTATTTCAATTATTTGAAGCCTTGGTAGAATGTGTTATAGTTTTGTTAATTTAATGTACAGTTTATAGTACATGTGTATGTTTTAATATATATTTTGATGATAGTAATACGTGGGCAGTCGAGGAAATAAAAATGAAAAGTGACTGTATTAGACTTGGCGTCTGTTTATAAATGAAAAATAAATAAAAGTGATAAGATCAGTGTCTGTTTACATATTCCAAATTTACATAGATATGTCTTAGACTTCCTAAATGATGAATATTTAATGATATTCCATCACAAAATGTAACAAATACACTTTACAACAATTGAGTTAGAATATATAAAACGATATGGTGGACAAGATGTTATATGCACTTTCTAACATCGATTTACTCTGGGACAAAAACAGCCATTAATTTTTTGTTCCAGATTAACTCAAGTAAAATAGTTTTAAGATGACCGTTGCAATTTGAGATGTAATATCCTCGTGAGATTATAAAACACATTTTTAGCATGTCCACTCTGTGCTTCCGTATATCTGAGATGCGTTTGATTTTGATAAAATTAAAAAAAAAGACAATTTTTATAGCGTTCAACGTGAACTTTTTTTCTTGAACACAACAGAATATGAATTATGCTTTGTTTTCCATAAACGTGTCAAACTGTTTACTAACTACAAAACTTCTAGTGTAATGTTTAGGGACTCAGCTGAGGTTTTTTGATATGACGGGGCTAGAAATATTTTTTCAAAATTAATATTGCATCTAATGTAGATCTAGACCAATATCTTATGTGCAAAATTTTCAGATCATTTGCTCACTCCGTTTTTCATGAATGATTATTTCAATTATGAAGACTGATTCCAAATTGAAAAGCGTTGCAATGTTGAAACTAGCACAAAATACGATTTTCAATTAATTTCTGAACATTTTTCTTAATTATCTTTTGTTTATCTTTCTACTTGTAGAGCCTCAGCTGATCTATGAAAATTCAAATCTTATTTTTCAGGCGTTTGAACCTCAGTGGAATTCCTTTAAACTTGGAACGTATTATAAAGAAGTCTTTTAATTTGCCGTCATAGAATTTATTGTCCACGAATCATACATGTATATGGGGAAAGCGTACTTGATTTTCAGCGAAAACCGGTATCTTTTCTAAATGAAAGATAATCTAAATCCACAGCGAAAAATCATGCAGGACTTTGAGTGATAACTGAATTAGATTTACATCATTCATAATTATATATAATAGATATCGTACATTGTTCGGGTAAACAGAGACATCAAAAGGTCCTAAAAAGCTCGACATCATAGAGTCCTAAAAAGCTCGACATCATAAGGTCGTAAAAAGCCCGACATCATTGGGTCATCAAAAGTCCGACATGATAGAGTGCTAAAATGCTGGATATTATTGGGCATCAAAAGTTCGATATCAAAGGGTCCTAAAAAGCTCGACATTACAGGGCCCAAAAATGTTCGACATTACAGGCCCTAAAAATGTTCGACATTAAAGGGTCCAAAAATGCTTCACATCATTGGATTAAAAAAATGTCATAAAAAGCTCGACATTATCGGATCCTAAAAAAGCTCGACATTGTGGGGTCCTTAAGACCTTGACATCATTGGGATCTAAAATGATCTCATTTCTTGTACAGTTAGACGTGTGTTTAATGCATTCCGTTTGAATACTTTTCAAGTGTTCAGTCAAACTAATAATTAATCAGTCAAACAAATAATTAATATATCACTATCAATATCAACACATCATAAACTGTTTTAAATTAATGTTCATATTTAAACAAAACAAATTATGATCATGCTTTATTAACGTAAAAGCGATCAATTTACGGTATATGTTATAACTCTAAAGTATGCCAGCATTACATACACATATATGTACATGTATAATTTTTTCTTCAGAAAAATGTAGAACTATATATTAAAGGAAGGAAAGTTGCATTTTATAAATTTCAAAACTGATTAGAAATAATAGTAAATCTAGTAAATTGGACATGGAAACCTGTATGTATAATTTATGAACAATATATACCTGGAAAAATCGACAATTTGATGCGACTGTGAGGATGGGCCTTCATTAATTTAAAACCCGTGAAGTGGAAAATAAATAACATTTAGTAAATGTGTCAACTTATCTATTGTACATTTATAATATCTTTTTTACGTCATCATTTTTAATAAATGTATGTTCATCCTTGTTCACCATACAATCCAGTAAATCAGGCAAAATATAAACAACTTAATATTACATTGTAATTTAACATTTAAAATAGTGAGATTGTTGTCAGAGAATGCTAACACAAATTAATACTAATCAATAGTAACTTTACCTCTATGTTGACGTAGTACGGCATCGTTCTGTGATTCTATTTTATATTTCCTGTATATATGTGTGTAAGTCACGAAGCATGTAATAAACTATATAAACCAGTTAAAAAAACTATAATATTTGGTAGAAAATAAATCCAATATGCGGCAGTAATTTAGAATGCCCTAGAATGGTTTGAGAATTCAACAATAACCACTATTTGCATGCGACTAGAAAGTACATTTTCGTACAGTATCCGCAAGCTGGAAAAAAGCGGGAACCGCACGAAAATCACTGAAATCCAGCGCACGTGAATTATTTATGTTACGTATTTGCCTTTCACACCGACTGCTAAAAGTTGATGGTATAAGAAATACTGGTGTCTTCCGTTGGAACAAAATCACGTGGATTTTTGTTAACGGTAATCAATTGTAAATATGGAATAGAGGACAAAATAGAGATGTACACAATTGTAAGACACTACATCATATCAAAGATTCAGCTTGTAACTATAGAACTCCTCTCATCTTTTGTTGTTGTTGCTGTTGTTTTGTGTTGCTATTTTTTTGTCAAAAAAATTGTCGAAACTCAATTTTACATGAAACAATATTACATTAAATCCAACACTTTATATATGAAGTGTTTTCTTTTTTATGAGACAACATTAATTATTGTTATTACCCCTCACTTTTTTCGTAATGCTAATTTCCCATAGCCCTCTGGGAGTTATTTTTACTCTTAATGCAAGTGTACCACGTGACTAAGAATTTTGTACTGTTACATAGGTAACAGTATTTTTTAACGGGTCACGTGGTCTATTTCCTAAATAAAATGAAATAAAATGGCCGCCATTTTTTCTCGATTCATTCTTATTTTCAACGTTAAACCCCGATAGGACCTCAATTTCTCCTCTGGAGTCCCTATGACACTCGTAAAATTTAGTTGTTTGTACCCTGGTGTACTTTTCGCGTATAAAATATCTTTTTGCTCAATAGTCAAAAAGTGAACATCCGTTTTCAACGGAAGTGATTGCAATGTATATAATTATGTGTCAAACTGAAACATGCAGAAGATTTAAGCATACAACAAAGGATTATTTAACAAATTTAATCAGTGAAACGTTACAGATATGGTGGACATAGGATATCATCGTTATTTTGTCAAAAACCATGCTAAGAATATTCTGGAAACAGAAGGATCAGATTTCACAGATCATAACCGTGTAAATGGGTTAGTGTTTTGTTTCCTAAATAAAACCTACCTTATTGTATGTTTATGATTTGTAGATATCATCACTTGCTTAAAGAATAAAAGAAAAAGAAAACTTCTCAAGTAGGCCTACAGTAAAGTACAATTAAAACTTAAAAGGTAAGGACAGTTTTGTTATTGTTACTCTTGGTTTATTTTTATTACAGTTAGATTTAGTTGACAATTTCAGATCATCTCAGTATTTTTGTTCGGGGTAATAAAATAAATAACACATGGGTTTGTGAGTAACAGTAAAAATATCATCCCTCGTAAAAATACTGTTACCCTCGGCTACGCCTCGGGTAAAAGTATTTTCCTCGGGATGATATTTTTACTGTTACCCACAAACCCATGTGTTATTTATATATTCTTTCTCCATTAGAATCAAAATTAGATAACTTCTACAGACATTTTGAATGTGCCATTTATTTTACAAAATGTCTAGAATGTCTAGAATCTCTAAAATGTTGGGACCGGCAGACAAGATGCTCTCAAATCAAATGTTACCTGGAAAATAGTTTGTACTATATAAAAAAATTAACCTATAAAAACCATTAACATGCAAAACCATTTCCACGTAAAACTATTAACATATAAAACCATTAACATGTGAAACCATTCACATATAAAATCATTAACATGTGAAACCATTGACATATGTCACAGGGCGAGAAAAATGTGCAGCCTGACCGGGACTCGAACCCGGGACCCTCGGAATACCGTTCCGCGGCTCTACCGACTGAGCTATCCGGCCGCTTACACATCTTCTACCCTATATAGTGAACAGTTCTGAACCGTGACATACTCCCCTGCTATATTGAAATTCGTCCTCGAATTTCACAGAGTTACAGAGCAATGTAAATTAAACTCTGAGCTGTAATCAGTCACGGTCCCCCGTTGGGCGCCAAATGTCACAGGGCGAGAAAAATGTGCAGCCTGACCGGGACTCGAACCCGGGACCCTCGGAATACCGTTCCGCGGCTCTACCGACTGAGCTATCCGGCCGCTTACACATTTTCTCCCCTATTAAGTGAACAGTTCTGAACCGTGACACATATAAAACCATTAACAATTAAAACCATTAACATGTAAAATCATTAACATGTAAAACCATTAACACGTGAAACCATTAACGTGTAAAACCATTAACATGCAAAATCATTAACATATAAAACTATTAACGTGTAAAATCATTAATATATAAGTCCATTAACATATAAATCCATTTCCACGTAAAACCATGACCATATAAATCCATTAACATATAAAACCATTAACATGTAGATATGATTCTATAGAAGATTATTGTTATTGTGTTCGTTTTCCATTAATTTTTCAAGTCAGATAAATTTGATGCGACAATTTG
Organism: Ruditapes philippinarum; assembly: GCF_026571515.1. NCBI lineage: Eukaryota > Metazoa > Mollusca > Bivalvia > Venerida > Veneridae > Ruditapes > Ruditapes philippinarum. The sequence continues at coordinate 115,799 of NW_026865013.1, forward strand.
AAATTAATTTTTTTTATATAACTACATAATGAACTAAAATGGGACGCATATAATAACATGGGGTAATATTTAATGACTAGAATAGTCTCTGTAGACACCCTCTTTGATAGAAGACAAAATATCACCGAACATAACTTGATAAAATAACATCATGTACGAAATACAATCTTTAATGTCGACTCTAGATAAAATATTAAATACTGATGTATTGTCTTACTGGAATAAATCTAGATGAAATAATCATTATTTTGAATATCATTGAAATTTATATCGTGAACGTTTTTGGTTTAAACATTAATTTATGTTTCACAGTGAAAGCAATCAACTTTAATCTAACTTTTATTAATAACTTCCGAGTGCATTTCCTAGAACAAATCAGTACTGGCGTAAAACGTATTTTATTTGATAAGGTTGTCGCCGAGGGTTGACCGGGTCCGTACTCTCATTTCTCGAAACCCCCATTTAACATAGAATACACATACAAGCGGAGGGTAGCTTTGGCTTTTAATGAAGCATTTAAGGTTTATTCAATTGTTTGAGGTCTATACTTATTATAACAAAATATTTCATACATATGTAATGTTTTTAACATAAATTAAGCGTCGGTTTTTTGTCTCGTCTCAGTAGTCGGTGAATATAGGCATTACTTGAAGAATATGTCACGTGTTTTTGTTGTTGTTGTTGAAAATTTGTTATTTTGTTTTGCAAATGTATGTCAGACACTAGCAATAAGACAAATCTAAAATTAGCATTAATTTCTCATCTACATATTAAGAGATTCCATCATTAATTTCTGTGACGTCATCAGAATTGTTCAACAACAATTGTACATGACTAAAGAAATTTTAATAACCATGCAGGAAATTCCCAAAATAAACAAATCAAAAATATTATATCTGTATAGACATTTCCTCATAAAGGGTTGAATTACCTACCTTATGTCTTATTTATATTTTACAAATTTGAAGAAAATAAAGATTTGTCATACCATAAATATTTATGTTCATATTTAATGAACAATATTCGGCAGTTAAAGATAACCTCAAAGCAATAATAAGTCTTTTATTGAGAGCTCTTAGAAATGTTCCCGAAAAATTCATGCAGCATCATGTGAGATTTCAGCCTTGGGGTTAATTTGTGGGTAATTTGGTGCAGTACATAATTAAACATAGACAGCCAAAAACTCATAAAGATAATTATACGCATTGTTTAAGGAATTAAAACCCTATTTATGTAGAACTATTTCTTTTCACTGTGGTTTTTGTACCGTTTCCAAAAAGAACGTAATCCTTCGGAGAAAACATTTAAAAGTATTTGCTGAAAAAATACTTCGCCAAAAGTGTCGACTGAGATATGTAGTCATTTAATATAAGGACTAAACAAGCGAATTAAAACAAATTATGACGTCATGAGTGATATGTACATTATAACCAAAACATGTTTTAGAGAACGCGAGTTGGATATCCATAAAAAATGTTGAAATTGAAAAAAGAATGTTTATGCTAAATGCCAGATGCGGCACAGATCAAGAAACTTTATGCATGTATATATAGTAAGGATTTGTTTAAACTCGAAGCGTATGTTTCACCAGTCGAATTGTTTACAAATTGTGTTTCTTGTTCTCTGCTTTTCTTTTGATTCAAACTTAATCAAAACAACTTGGTTTCCGGAGTTGTAATGAGGTATACATTCGTTCTCCTGAATTGTTGCAATGGCATGTTTCTCTCTAAGCTTAAACGGGAAGTAATCGCAGAAAGAAATAATCCAAGTCTAGACAGATTTATGCCCCTTACACAAATATATCAATACTAAAGTTTAATTCGAGTTGCCCCCCTTTTCGTTGTAGATTTCCCTTCATGCAATATTTCAGGCAAGCGCTGGTACCCGAGCAGAGTCACCGACCTTCAGTTATCTATCATATATATATCTTCCTAATATGAAACAATGTCCTGTCAAAGGTGAGGGGCAATTGATTTAGTCAGCAACCCTATCCTATCGGCCACGGAGGCCCACGTTCCATCTACAGGCCAGCAAGATCCATTTACAAAAAACTTGATTGACAGTTGAAAAAAAAATCAACAGAGATGTTATCTTCACGACATTCTAAATTACCGTGATACAAAATCCGGAACGAAAGATAATCAAATGAAACAAATGGACTGAATTAGTATTGATTCTTCCCCTTTGACTATACATGTAAGGAAATCTTTAAGTCGTGCAATATTTATTTCAAAGCTTGTATATTTCTATTTCTAACGAGGAAAAGGGTATATAGATACTGATATTTGCTGCTACAACTATCTTATTTCTATGCAACATTCAGTTGTAACAAACGCCCATGGGAAAAAAGCGTTTTTTTTCACTTTTGGCTATTGCAGCATGTAAATTCATCATGCACAGTCAGATTGCAAAATATGCGTTAAATGCCCCACATTGTTTAAATACAAGACATATCCCTCGTCATTTCGACGCAACACAATCACCGTACTAACCGACAATGCTACAACAGGCATAAGCTCAAAAGCTCAATTCCCCACTATCCCCCACACTCAGTTGGCGGTGGGGCTGGGGTTACAACTTACTGAATATAATTCGGTTAGGCATCGATTTTGGGTAATGGTCATGGAATGGTGTGATAATCTTTCAAATTTTGAGAGACAAAGAAAAAATCTTTAAATTACCTCATTTTATAGTCAAAGTAATTGTTTCCTTTTCATGTTTTTTCCCATATGCAGAGAATATGGTGATAATGAAAATAGTTTTATTCAAATGGGGTTCAACATCGTTGGCGACACAAGTATAATTATATGGAAAGTGATTTAATAATCTCTAAAAGCTCATCTTAGAACATTTTCGTTACAATACCGTCCTACAATTTCTTTTAAAATGTGTGTTTTATTTTTTGTTATGAAAATGTTATGAACATGTTAAATAAAAGCTTTCGCGCTGTTTTTCATAATAATTTGTCAGTGACCTTCTGTGGTCTAACTAGAGATTCACGAGATGGAATTTTACACGTTGTTAACTACATATTCAATTAACACTAACGATAATGAAATTCATGATGTAGTCCAAGGGAAGTAACTTGATCAGTCTTGAATCAAATCAAGTAGCAGTTTTCTCCCTTAACTCAAAAGTATACGAAAGACAAGAATGTACATTGCAAAATGTGCATGACGGGGCATATGGTGAATCCCTAACATTGACAATTTTACAGAGGCATTGAGGGGAAGAAGAGGTAAATAGGAAGTGTGTTTTAAGTTTTGATTTTTGGCTTTGAATGTCGTCAGAGTGAAGACGTATTCAATGGACATTTCAAAAATATCCATTTGACCTCTAGAACTCAAAAAGAGCAAACCTCAAAACATCTCCGGGATTCAAAGTCACTGTATCAAAACAAGAAAATACCCCCATTACATAAATAAGGTCCAATGAAAATAACAATATATAAATTATGTATGTTATCAAGTAAGGTTTTGCTCATTAATAGAATAAGACACTAACTCCTTCATGGACATTTCGTACAAAATCATACGATGAGTTTGAAAGGGGGTTGTCCTTATTTTATCATAGCATGGCTGACTTCTCTCATTTATGACCAATCATAGCATTGTTTTGGCTGTGTCTGTGTCTCGCGGAGGCTTGTAGGACAGTATGTCATCCGTACTTAACGTACCAGATACCGTCAAATGGGCTTCGTGCACTTTTTTGTACTTCTGAGGTTTCTGTTATGCTGACATCTAACAACGCAAAAATTGGAACATGGTTTCTATGTTAATCAATTTTCTTATTTTGACATGGTTGTACCTAACATACACTGCAATCAAATTTTCATTTTAATACATTTTTAGACTAATTCATTTTAAGATTAAGGTCTTAACCGCGTCTACTTTATTTAAAGCATCTCATATACCGAATTATAACAAGTCTTGTATATCCCACACCTCATATAGTGCCACAAAACTACAATAAAATATGTATCTATTTTAGTGTGTACAGTTCTGGTTTCCATGGCAACGGTTTCTTTGTATGTGATATTTCTATATTAGTATTTGTATTAAATAAGAGAGAAAGATTGTTCGGCCACCTGTCGAGATCTGACTGTGTATTGATCAAGTCATGTCTAAAACAGAATCTAGCAAACTTTACAATAACATCATCGTCATGTTACAAACTTGTCATTGGTAATTTTATATGATCAACTTTATTATTTATACAGCAAAAATCACAATGCACTTAAAACCTGACTGTTCATTTTAATTATATACTCTTTTTAAAGGCACATTATGCCTCAGAAATCAATATTTTTCTTAATTATGTAGAAAGGTCAGATATGTGTTAAAGAATATTTTGGTAATGGATATACAGTATCTTAGATGTAAAACAATTAGATACAGTAGCATTTAACATGCAATAATATGTTATAAAGGTACCAAATGTTGGAGTTGTATTTTGACTTCCATACAAAATACTAACTCACTATAATTATACCAATTGCCAAAGAGCAAAAGAAGCCGAAGATAGTTCGTCTTTATGGCAATGAGTATTTTTCTTCTTTTTATGAAACTGTAAAATGATATCAGAAATTAAAGGTTGTTTTTTTAATTAAAATGAAAGCATTTATGGCATTATGGGCCTTTAAATAAACATACATGATATGTTTTTAACTTTAAATACACATGTGCATGATAAAAAAGCTGTATTTAATTTGAGAACAATTTCAGGTCATTTTTGTTTTTATCTTGTCTATTTTGTCATCAAAGTAACAGACGACACTTTTCTGGTGCCTTAATTATGCTGCTCGTGTTAATAAATAAATTATTAATTGAATATCTTTTTTATTCATTTTTTTTTCAACTTCCCTATTCACCACCCACGCTAAACCCCAGAAACATTATTATCTCATAAGACTTGTAATTTGTATTCTCTGTCAGATACTGAAAAGTACTATCACACCGGTCACCGTACTGCTTTTACACAGAAATCAGAGGTGACGTTTAAAGAAAGAATTTACTATCCTCGCGGCTACCGTATTGGTTATTCTTGGAGATCAGACATAAAGTGTCTTAAGCAATTAACTCTCAAGTCTCCAGACTCACTATGCTACAAAACGTTTCCTTCTTTTTTATCACTTTTCATTGATTTCTTTCAGACGTTTTATAGGTTGTGTCATTCGAGTTTGAATGTATCGTTGCTGTTATTTTTAAACATGTTCAAAAGGCATGCTTCATTTAACTACAAAACAAAACCTAATATTAGCACGTACAGACAAACTTCTGTTAGAAAATGATATAAATTTAGTGAATAATTATTTTGTATGGAAGACAAAATAATACTTTATTCACATTTTGCTACATTTCAACACATAACTGCATGTTCAGCGCTACCCTTTTCAGTTGTAAAACATCTAACATGCTCTTAATCCATTATTAAACACATGTTTGACATTCCAAAAGAAATTGAAAAATATATGGATTTCTGAGGAATAATGTGGCTTTAACTCATCAAATATGAAACATTGGTTTAATAAATATACCACGTGATACAGTAGGAAATCTTACAAAACTTTTATTTGTCAAATCTGAATTTTTAAGTGAGAGGCATAAATAATGATTAAAACATATTGAAAGTATTGTTGTGAAACAGATTTTAATCTCAATTTTGATTTACATGTTGTATTAAAGCCATAAATAATAACGTAATAAAAGTATGTAACTTGCACTTAAAACGTGATTTGTTGAAAATTATGCAAACAATGACCTTATATTTAGTTCTCTGGAAAACGTGATGAATTAAGGAGGATATAGAGGTGTTTTATTGTACAATAAACAAAGCGTAATGTGTATTATTTGAGCCGTGTCACGACAAAACCAACATAGTGCGTTTGCGACCAGCATGGATCCAGACCAGCCTGCGCATCCGCGCAGTCTGATCAGGATCCATGCTGTTCGCTTACAAACCCAAAAACAAGTAGAGAAACTAATAGCGAACAGCATGGATCCTGATCAGACTGCGCGGATGCGCAGGCTGGTCTTGATCCATAAAGCCATTATGTTGGTTTTGTCGTGACGCGGCTCATTTACATTCATCCGAGGTGCACGTAACGCCTCTTAAACAATATACCTTAACATGATTTCATATTAACATGACCATGTATCATACCATGATATTATATCATTTTAACATGATCATATAGCACATCGGCTCTTAAGCATACTAATGATTATATATCATAGGAAGATATAATATCATATTTCAAAGCACAGTATCATTAAAACATGATCATTATCATAGCATATGATATCATTTTAACATCGGGTATCATATACCATATACCATTATAATATGATCGTGTATCATATACCATGATATTATAAGCATTACAACAAGGTCATGTATCATACACCATGATATTATGTTATATTATCATGATCATGTCTCACATCATGATATCATATCAATAACATGAACATGTATCATATCACGATGTTATATCATTATAACATGATCATGTATCAAAACCTATGATATCATTATAACATGATCATGTATCATACCATGGTTTTATGTCATCATAACATCCTCATGTATCATACCATGGTATTACATTTTGTATATCATTATAGCATGATCATGTATCATACCATGGTATTATATCATTATAGCATGATCATGTATCATACCATGGTATTATATCATTATAGCATGATCATGTATTATGTACCATAAAATTATATGAACATTTATATTATCATGATATCATATTATCATACCATGATTATGTATCATATCAAACACTATTACATACCACATCATATATGATTAACATAAGCATTCGATCTCACAATATTTAATTCGATTTCTTTTGCAGTGGTCATGCTTTGGAGCAAATGAAGGTCGTTGACACGTTTTTATTTGACTATAGATAAACAGATATGTTTTTACTTACTTATATATGTAGCTTTATTTTCTTTTATAACACATAACTCGCTTTTCATTTGAAAATCTAATTTGGATGATCAAGTATAATGTTCTATAAAATGTTTTCTATTATTGTTTGAAATTGCACGCTGTGCGAAAACACGAAAACACTGCTTCTCCGCAAAATATTTTAATTTTTATAGAATGTAGTATAAATCGAATGTAGAGGTGGGTGGGGGTGGGTGGGGGGTGGAGTGGTGGTGAAGTCGTGTTCCTGTAAACATAACTTAATACAACCGGACTGTGTCTTGTGATGAGTTTCATTTTGAACTGTTGTGTTATTGTTTACAATGAATGAGGAGTGTTTCCAGCAAAACTAAGTATGCATTACTTAACATTCTCAAAATGTGGATAAAAAAAAACAATCTGAAATTAGAATATGAGTAAGAAAGCTTTGTTTTTCAATGATGTTTTCCCAAATCTTGAAATAACAAATCGTTTTCTATTTTGACAACGTATATAAAGTTTAAAGTGCACGTTTTTCTTTCCTATTCCACAATTTTTATTTGCAAATATTTGAAATGGCCAGGTCAAGATGGTTACAGTAGCTTCTTAATTGCTATAAACTCTGTAAATTTTTGATTCACTTTCAAGAATGCATTATGTTGTTTCCAAACTTATACATGGGAGAGGAAATACTTCCCGAAATAAAACATTAAAATTCACGAACTTCACCTAAATATTTACAAATAAAACATCAAAATTCGGTTGTAATGAAAAGAAAGATCGCATACAGATGTGTCAATTGTTTGTTTTGTGCCGTTTTATTGTGTTGGTTGTTGGGTGGTTATTTTTATTATAATATTTTTTTGCTGTTTTGTTTTTATGTAGGGTTATTGGGTATTTGAAAAGGGGTGATATACATTAAACAAACACCAACTGTTAAACTGATATACAAGCTTACCCCTGGCAAAGTTTTCTGTTCGTGTAAAGCTGACTGCGCACGAAGAGCACTTTCTCGACCACAGTATGTTAAAAAGGCACATCCTAAAACGATAAAATATAAACAATAGATATACAGTTACAACCATGCAAGCCAATCATTTACAGTTAAGTGGGTAAAGAATATACATTCCCGGATGTAACAACTTAAAACATACATCCGGTTTAAGACGGAAGGGCACCTGATGTCTTCCTCCTCCAGTAAAGCTGGAACGTCGCCATGTGACCTATAATGTGTCGGCGTGGCGTAAAACCCAATTAAACAATAAACAATTAAGAAGATAGATAACGTTATTCTACGGAAAAATTCATGTCCATGACGTCACATTCATAACATGGCGTTATATTATTTGATGTAGGCGAGACAGGCCTGGAAAAAATACTTCGGCGAAATAATTCAAATGCATGCGGGCTATTTTTTTGTATTTATTCGGGTGTGTAAATGTAATTGAAACAAACACCGGAAGTTCACCGATTCGATCATTTAAAACAATCCATGATAATTTCAGTATCGTCGTTTAAATTCATAAAAAATACCATTCAGTTTGTTTTATACTCGCATAACATTTAGCGATAAAATCCTTAGTTGAATGTTACACGAGAAAAAGCTATTATTCGATCTAGAAATTCAACCCTTTGAAAATTAGTTTGCCATAAAACGGTGTCATGGGTATTGATTTATGAAACATCGTCGTTGAATAAACTTTTTTTCCTGGAGAAATAAGTACGGTGGATCCATTTACCTCGAAACATAATTAGTATAAAGAACTGAAGCAAAAATAGCTAGAAATGAAAGCTTGGCAATCACCTGCAATCAAGTTTAATTAAACAATTACATATCACTTTTACACAGAATTCCAGTCACCGTAAAAGCTAAAGGTCCTAAGGATGTTCATGGGGTTTCTACAATAGAATTGATTATTTTACTTATTGAAGAGTAACCAGAAAGGGTTATAAAGGTGGTAGACTTGAAAGTTTTGATGCACTGACTTTCAGTTTGTAAAGCTACTCATTCCCAAGACAACACCCCTTTAATAACACTCACAAATATTGCAGGCTTAATAATTCCAGTTACATTGAAAGGGCATAAAGGTATTCCTGCAAAAACAAAAATATAACACAAACGATGTAATTTATCTCAACCAAAACTTGAAAGTTTGAATTTATGACACATGCAGTTTATAGTAGTTTTTAATTAATGTAAAACTATGAACAAAAAAAACAAACAAAACAAACAAAAAACAACAACAACAAAAACAAGTAATTGCAGTATGTTTACAGACTTATATTTTAGCTTTTAATTGAAAAGTTAGATACAGATAAAAAAAAATTCGGGGTGCCTGAGAGGGCTGATGGACCCTTATTAAACTTAGAACACACACATATACAAATAAAGATATCAAAGATAATTCCAGATACTGTGATCAGAGCAGAGTTATAAAGAATCATTCAAGACATGTATTATTATAAGATTGATCTACATGAAGATACTCTATTCTCTATTCTGTATGATCGCAATATCAGACACGAAAACGACGTGAGGATGATTTTGTAGCATTAGTAGTGGTGGCAGTTTTTATTGTTGATGATTACGATTGTTATAATAATGATAATCATGATTTTATTGTTGTTGTTGATAATGATGGTCTTGTTGTTTATAATGATGGTGGTCTTGTTCATCATGATGATGTTGTTGATGAAGATTTTGTTCAATTGTTGTTGTTGTTAATAATAATGATGGCGATTGTGATTATGAGGATGATTTTATTATTGTTGTTGATGATGATTACGTTGTTAATGATGATGGTTGTGTTGTTGATGTTGATGATGATTGTGTTGTTCTTGTTGTTGTTGATGATGATGATGATTGTGTTGTTGATGATGATTGTGTTGTTGTTGGTTGATGATGATGATGATAATGATTGTGTTGTTCTTGTTTATGATGATTGTATTGTTCTTGTTTAAGATGATTGTGTTATTCTTGTTGTTTTTAATGGTGTTTGTGTTGTTAATGATGATGATTTTATTGTTGTTGGTGATGATTGCGTTGTTATTGTTGTTGTTGATGATGATGATGATGGTGGTGGTGGTTGTGTTGTTAATGATGATGATTGTGTTGTTCTTAAAGATGACATTCAAGAGTGGAAGGGTTAGCTGTAAGTGAAATCCATAATATTAAACATGTCTCTCAGAATTCTCTCATGCCTTGTAAGTCTATTATACGGTAAATCAGCGACAATTTATTTGCATTTAAGTAACTTATGTTAAGTGCCTGGGATCTTCAGCAAATTGCTATAAATTGTTCTCTTTCAAGAAGGCACATAATCAAAGTGTACAGAATCTATACTTTACTATATTTTAGTGGATAGCTTGCAGACATAATTGTCTGGTCATCAAATCAGCGAGGAGATTTTTATATGTACACCGGGATTTTTAGTGAATCTGGTGTTGACAGTTTTATATAATTATATAAACAATAATGTCGTTATCTTTAAGGTCACAAAACATTACTAAAACAAATTCGTTGTTACAGAAATGTGTTTAAAATAATGTAAATCTAAGCGGCATAAAGTCAAGAATAAACGCTGGCTTGTTATGACGTCACCGGATACGTAACGTGTGCTGAAATATTTTGGATGTTTCAGCATTAATATAATATAGGGCATTTCAGGGTATTTCTTTTTTAAAAGAATAAATTAGGTCACAGTGGACAATGAACAAAACAACAACTACATCAACAAAAAACCCAACAACAACAACAACAGAAACAAACTAACTTTCTATACCTTGCCAATAAAGACCCAGAAAATATATACCGTACGCTTACTTTATTATTTCTATTTTATATTTTGAATTTGATGATAGGTTACCATTTTATCTTCAAAGTCGAACAATGCATCCCGATATTACAATAAGAAAATGTTTGATAAAAAGAATGAAGTTGGCACTCTAAAATATCCTCCAAAATCTTGTGCGCCAAGGTGTGTTCAAAATCAACAGCATGAAATAAAAACAACAACATTAGGCTGCACGAGAAAATTGAGACTTTGGCATTACGTTTAAACACAGAAATTAATTTCCAATCCTCGTCTTCAATAGTGCCAACAGCATATTTTTTTGGAAAAAAGTAAAACTTCTGACTGCAGACGACATCTAACATACAACCGAAGTCACGTGCCAAGTCGTTGATAAGTTAATTCATTGCCAATAGATGGATCAAGTTGAATAATGATGTAAAGATGAAAAACAATATTTTTTTCCTTACATCTGCACTTCCCAACTAAATTGTTTATTTTCATTAAAAATATTATCGTACATTCTTGGAAACAAAGGATGTATCCAGGAAATGCCCGTATCTAATGTTAGGAGAATTTGTGAATATTCATTCATTCAATGTATTTAAAATGATAACTTATGTATATTTTAAATGAAAGATTATGTATATTTTGAATGATAACATTATTATGTATAATATATAATTATGATAACAAATTATACTTTAGAAATGATAACATTATGTTCATTGTATTTTTAAATGATAATGTATGTATATTTTAAATGATATTCAATGTATAGTTTAAATGATATTCAATGTATAGTTTAAATGAGGATACATGTATAGTTTTAAATGATGATATATGTATAGTTTAAATGATGATATATGTATAGTTTAAATGATGATATATGTATAGTTTAAATGATTATATATGTATAGTTTAAATGATTATATATGTATAGTTTAAATGATGATATATGTATAGTTTAAATGATGATATATGTATAGTTTAAATGATGATATATGTATAGTTTAAATGATTATATATGTATAGTTTAAATGATTATATATGTATAGTTTAAATGATGATATATGTATAGTTTAAATGATTATATATGTATAGTTTAAATGATTATATATGTATATTTTAAATGATTATATATGTATAGTTTAAATGATAACCTTTGTATGTTTTAAATGATTTATATGTATCATTTAACTAATGATTTATGCATATTCTAAATAATGTTATATGTACATTTAAAATGATATCATATATATGTATAAATTAAATAATAACTCATGTATATTTTGGCGTTTGGAAACCTAACAGCGTGTTAACATCAACTATTTTGTATGGAACAGTTTTCTATCATAATAAATAAATAAATAAATAAATAAATAAATAAATAAATAAATAAATAAATAAATAAATAAATAAATAAAATCATTTTAAATATTAACTAGACCTAACACTTGTCTTCATAGTTTCCAATTTGATAAAATAGTTTTACAAAACAAAATCTTTGTTCTAATTTTAAAAATCGATTTTTTTTTAAAATGTTTTACCGAAACCCGTGAAATTTTAAAAATTTAAAAAAATTTTTTTTGTGGAGAAAAGAATTTAAAAAAGTTTTACGTTATAAATTTTAAAATAAATTCAAAAAACGGGACAAAATTTCAGAAAGAAAAAAATGTAAAGGAACAGTATTTCTGTTTCCTCGATTACAAAAATATAAGTTGTGACAAATTGTAACTGACAGTAAGTTGCTTAACTTAATACGTCACTAGGTACCATGACAGTGCAGGAGAATTTTCACGGTGCGCACTGTAATTATTTTAACGTGTATTTTTTTAAAGTTTCTTGCCAACTTTCTTGAAGTTTCGCCGAAATGAAAATTGTAAGTAAGTGCCAGTACAATGAAATAATTTCTAACGAAAAACAAAGTCAATCAATCAATCAATCAATCAATCAATCAATCAATCAATCAACCAACCAATCAATCAATCAATCAATCAACCAACCAATCCATCAAATGAATGAAATGAAATAAAATAAATGAAATGAAATTAATGAAATGAAATGAAATAATATTTTAAAAAAGAAAAAAAAAAGAGAAGAAGATAAAACAAGAAAACGAAACAAAAACAAAACAACCCAACCCCCAACAAAAACAAACAACAACAAAAAATACCAAAAAACGATGATTAGCAAACAAAGAAATAAAACAACAACAACAACAATATAAAAGAATATCAACATAAAAAGGCTTTAATCGAAACGTTCACATAATGATGGTTGTAAATATTTAGTTTGATAAGAAATCAGTGTTTAATCAGTGAACAATTGTTATACTGCGAAGCATTTATCTGCGTGTAAAAGAACTATTTTGTCCCCACGAGAATAATGTAAAAGATAAATCAACCGGAAGTTGACGTTCAAGATCGAAAACAAACATTTTATGAACATTTCGTTTTGTCAAATAACTTTTAGATAAGACCTGGAAATAGTCCTATAGTATATTTTATACGACATTTCATTTTGAGATTAATCCTTAGGCGTAACTATCACGAAAAATGGCAATAATTTGCGTAGGAAATTTACACACTTGGAACATTATTCTGCAATAAAAATAGTCCCAAAGGATACGTTTAAAGACACGTGGACTTGACACATTTCCAAGAACAACATTGACACTTTTTTACAACCATTATAGTACTGCAGATAAAACTTGAACAAGAAAGATTTAATATAAAAGATGAATAAGGATACGTATATACTTTTTTATGCATACAAAAGGGTGATGGAATTGTGAATAAAATAGTATATTTTTTCTACAGTTTTTGTACAAACAATCAAAACATTTTACAAGCATATCTTCAAAACTAGCAATCAAATTTTATTTTTTTTCAATTTAATTAGTTGTCAATTCTACCAATTGGAACAGAAAACTAAGAAACCTCATTTTCGATTACCAGAGGTTCACTATTTTGAAGAGAAAAAAATGGACAACAAAAACTAATCTTGTATAAATGATATTTATTTTTTATGTATCAAATCGATTTTGTCTAATTTACACGCAGGTGCAACTTTCACAGAGAGCTGTCGATTTAATCATTGAAATGTTGTTTTAATGTGTGCCATTATAGAACGAGATTCTAGTTATTACGAGAAATATAAATATAAAATATGAACGTGAACAAGAGAAACATGTTGATAAATTATACTTATCAAATGCGTTATTTTAATATATAGGGGATATTTGTCGTATAACGGAATGTACGAGCCCATTATTTACGTTTATATTTAGTAACATTACAAAAATAAAATAAAAAAAACAAGCACGAACATTTTGTTTGATTTAAATTAATTTATAGAAGTCTAAAAGTAAATAAAGATAAGTCTTAGTCAAGCAAATAACTGTTACTTTTACATATATAAGGTAAAACCAAAGTACATGCATTTTATTTATTATTTACTGGATAACTGTTTGTTTAATAAAAGACAAGGCAAAACTATTTTATGTACTGGGTAACTGTTGAAATAAAATATTTAAGTGTATGATGCTATATCTTCATGTGCTAACTTCTTAAAATAAAGCTATTATTATTATTATCATCATCATCATTATCATTATTATCATTATATTATTTATTATTATTATTATTATTATTATTATTATTATTATTATTATTATTATTATTATTATTATTATTATTATTATTATTATTATTATTATTATTATATTATTATTATTATCATCATCACTATTATTATCATCACTATCATTATGAACTTTATTACATTTATCTTTCATATTATGCAAAGTAAAATTATGCTGATAGTACCCCGAAACTGTTTGATTTAAACAGGCAAGGTAAAATCATGCTATATTAAAGGTACTGGATAATTGTTTGATTTAAACAGACAAGGCAAAATCACGCTGTATTAAAGGTACTGGATAACTGTTTGATTTAAACAAGCAAGGTAAAATCATGCTGTATTAAAGGTACTGGATAACTGTTTGATTTAAAAAGACAAGGCAAATTCGTACTTGTAGTAAAAGTTAAAAGATGTACTGGATAACTGTTATTACTTTATATACAAGGTTTAACTTGATTGTCTAGAATTATTATTAAAATAATATAATGCGACAAAGTCTTTGTACTAGTAAATAAACATTTACAATGATAATATACATGTTAAATTGTCGTACTTAGATTTTTTTTGTCCAAAAATACATTTGCGACTAAATGCCAATGTAAAATGAGGGTTATTAAAATTGCATAATCTAAGGGTGTTTTAAATGCACGAGTTTTGCACCGCTATATTACAATCTAATTATTTTATGGTCTTATTCAATGTAGGCTCCCGACGAAGATGCGGGTTTTTGTCATCACTTAAATAATCTAAGAATTATAACTGAAGTGTAAGCCTTTAACTTAAAGTTTGCGTGGTGAAAACTGTCACAGCAAATCATTACCCCGTGTTTTATGTGAGCCTCATTAAGGACAAAATGATGACGTTGAAGAAGAAATATTTTCCCGAATAGTCCAGTAATTGTAGCACATGTCTATAGTAAAATCTTTACAATTGAATGACAAAAACAATTAAGCACTGTGTTTTTAAAAAAAAAATAAACTAGAAGCAATAAGTTATATTGTATCAGACTACAGGTGAAATATTTATTACTACGTCGGTAAGATTTTAGTCTTCATTTGTTATTACCGGTGGAGTGGTGCAGAGAGATATTGTATATTTCTGCATGTATTATTTTAATCAGAGGGGGGGGGGGGGTCAGGGGGGGAGGGGGCAGGGTAGAACAATTAACCCTCTTGCTGGGTTGGTCTCTACAAAGTCCGTTCCTACCAAAGTCCGAAATTACAACAGTCCGCCCATACCGAAGTCACACGGTCCGTCCATCTCTACATAGTCCGTCCCTTCCAAAGTCCGTCTCTACCACACAGTGCGTCCCTACCAAAGTCTGTCCGTCCCTACAAAAGTCCGTCTATACCAAAAAAACCGTCCCTATCAAAGTCCGTCCGTCCCTGCCAAAGTCCGTCTCTACCACACAGTGAGTCCCTACCAAAGTCTGTCCGTCCCTACAAAAGCCCGTCTCTACCACAAAGTCCGTCCCTGCCAAAGTCCGTCCGTCCCTGCCAAAGTCCGTCACTACCACAAAGTCCGTCCCTACTACAGTCCGTTCGTCTCTACAAAAGACCGCCCCTTCCACAGCGGTGAAGACCAACTGACTGTAACTCTTCATCGCTCGACATTTTCTATTTCAAAATCAGTTTTTTTCCTACCAAGTATTGTATTTTTTATATATGTTAACTGTGTACATACAGAGTTCAGACTGTCTACTGTATATGTACATTTACACTGTCATTAACTAGTCTGGGATATTTTCAAACTTCCATCCCAATAAGAAACACTTAAACAATTATCTGTCTTCAAAGGTCAATTATCCGTCGAAACAAAGCTCTATGGTGTAATAAATTATGCAAGTGTAATAAATGAAATGTTAAATTGAAGAGAACGGTTTTTGAAGAAACCAGAAAACCAGGAGAAAATTAAGACTGCCAGTTTAGCCAGCAATTGAAAACGAGGTATTTTTGTTGTTGTTAAAGTCCCAACTCGAACCAATTATCTTTCGATCATCTGATATGTAATGAAGCAACAGTCCTAAAATAACAAAAGAAGTAGAAACATCCGTTAGTGTTTTGGCAATTGTAGTATAGGTATATCAAACTACTTTATTATTTGTTCAATCAAACATTTATGCATATAAACTGGTTTTTGGCTAATACAGGCCGAAAGAAGTCTTTAAACAAAGTATCTGGAAATGAAATATTTGGTTTAAAAAACATTATTCTTGAGATGATCGTTGCAATTATTCAAACTAATTGCTTAAACACGTTGATTTTCCTGCTCAATTATGTTTCTATGCAAGAAGTCAACCACGTGACCTTTTTATGCTTATTCAATTACTGCTGAAAGCTTTTTACTAGGCGAACAACAATCGTCTTAGTTGAAGAAATCATTATTATAGAAAACAAGATAGCGGGAATTACCATCTACGACCGGCATTTAATCAGACAAATTGATTCTGTAAGATATACTTGTTTTATTTTCATTCTTGCATGGCTTCAGATATGAACTTTTTGAGGGATATAGCTAAATTCGCATATTTATGTAAGACGAATTATCATTTTGAAAATTTTCTTATTGTGTATTTAAATAAGAAAAACACGTGAAAAAGAGGAGACGGATTAACACAAACATTTAGCACTTGTCCCGAGCGAATACTAACGTCTTTAGAAAGCACAGAATTTTAACGTATAATATGTTACAGCATGTTAGACCGTTACTGAAAAAACTATAAATGTGAAATCATTAGTCAAAAGTACAAATAAGAAAGTAGTATTTTGACTGCCATACAAAATATTTAAACTAAGCGCCAAAAAAGCAACAGATAAGAAAGGTGGTTCAGGTAATTGGGTAATGTATTGGGACTATTAATGTAGATTAAAAAAAAAAAAAACATTTGAGAAATAAAAATAAAAGCATTTCTGAAGCACACTGGGCCTTAAACGTATGTCAATCGTTTTGAGAAATATAAAATAATAACACAATTGCAGTTTTTTATTTTTTTTTTTTGGATAATGTTGTTCTTTTTTCAAGCACACATTTTCAGTGTAAATATAAGTAAATTGTTTTTCTTGAAATCATGATTAACACTTAATATTAGTCAATGGCATACTCAACAAAAACAAAAATGAGCCACGTCACGACAAAACCACCATAATCGGTTTGCGACCAGCATGGATCCAGACCAGCCTGCGCATCCGCGCGGTCTGATCAGGATCCATGCTGTATTAGTACATAATAAAACATATTGAGAAATGAATAAAAAGCATTTCTGAAGCACATGGGCTAACGTATGTATCTTTTGAGAAATAGTAAAATGATAACCTGGATGCAGTTTAGTTTTTGTTGTTGTTGTTGTTTTCAAACACATATTTTCAGTGGAAATATTAGAAAAATTGTTTTTACTTGAAATCATGATTTACACTTAATATTAGTCAATGACATACTCAACACACAAAACATAAACAAAACAAAAAATGCAAAGACAAATAAGAGGCGTTACTTACAAGACAACATGTCACGTGCAAAGTTAATAACATAAACATATCAACATAAAATGTATTTTTTTCAATTGCCAAAAATGTTGCATGACAGATGTATACCTCAGCAGGTTTTGCAGACGAAATTTTTTGCACCATGAGTAATAATTCGTCTGCTTGTAAAGTGTTTTTTGTTCTTGTTGTTTTTGTTGTTGTTGTTTTTTCAGAAAGGAATTTTGGAACAGTAATTGATATTTCTTTAGGTTGTTGACATATTGTATATGCTTGTTAGGGTTAAAGGCATCTGTACTGTAGACTGCCGACATAGATCCATGAACCCTTGTTTTACATTACTTTATCAAGTGTAAGGTAATTTAAATAAAAATGATAAGTTTCATCAATGGTATTGTATAATTATGTACATTTAAAGTGAATTGTTCCATGATAGAAGGTCTGTGATAATAGAAATAATTATGTTGATGGTATTTAGTAGCATACATGACTACAAACCAGAATAAAAAAAAATATATAGATATTGTTGATAAGTTTAAGATACATTAAAATGTAAATAGTATTTCAGAAAAAAGCCAATTCATTTAAAGAACATGTATTTCAGAAGTCATCACTAAAGAAACATCCATTTCAGAAGCAGACAATTCCTTTAAAGGGCATGCATTTCAAAAAGATAAATTCAATTAAAAACATGTATTTCAGAAGTCACATTTATTTTAAGAACATGCATTTCATTTGTCAGTTTCAGGGTATATTTATGTCTTAAAACATCAGTTCAACTGGTAAGTCAGCAAGACAGGGTTTGACAGTTGTTTACATGCTATTTGCCATGCTGAGATTTTTGTCTGGTGCATTTGTCTTTACAAATTACAAAAGTATGTTTGTGAATGATCTGGTAATGTAATTATGGTTCACTTATGTTAACCACGAAATAGTGAACAGGTTCTTAAAGTAGTAGCTCTACGCTAATGTTAGATAGCCGAGTAAAACATATAATTAAACCCTTAGATAATACTTCTTGTAATATTCTACTTTCATTTAATCAGTATTATGTATTTATTATTACGAAATAAAATGATATAGTGACAAAAACTGAATAATAAATAGGTAGCGGAACAAGAATACATGTAATAAAAGGGGGAAGAGAAGAATAATTATGGATTTTGATACTGATAAAAAAAAACAAAGAAGTTTGCTGCGATACTTATTTCTTATTGACTAAGTATATGCAGATGCACTAATACTAAAATAGTCAATGTCAATGAGTTATAAAATTTACCATTGATTTTCACGAATCGTTTTGTTTAACTAAAAATTCTCTCTCTTTTAACAACCGAAGTATTTTGCATCAAAATTTGTTTGGAACACTATGCAGAAAATATGGCGTGTCGAGAAAATTTAGTTGTTTTATGTATACGTCTTTTTTATTTTTGTTTTATTCTTTCACAATTGGTTAAAATGACAAGCACATGTTTTCGGGTTTTCAATACACAAATGTCACATGACAGACATTAATCTAGGAGATGTTATGGAATGTTAACGGTATTGAGGTATGCTGCACGTGTAAATTGATAGCGAGTGCACGACATACCGTGCAGTACCTGGCAAATATCCCAGAACGATTTATTGTTAGGAACATAAATTAATATTCATTAAGGAAATAAAAGGTTTCTACAGTGACATATAATATAATTACAATTAATATAATTATTAATTATACAGTTACTATTCTAAAATATTTATCAATCTTTGTTTGGTTTTATATTATGGAAGCTTCGGGAGCATCCATTGCCTTCAATTATAAATGGAAGGGGCGTCCGTCTGTCGTACATATATATGTATGGTATAATATGCATGTGTTTATTATGATCAAACATTATTTGTTTTATATTGATTTAAATTGCTGCACCGTGCCCAAATGCAGAAATGTTAAAGTTAATTACTTAAACTCTCCATTACATCGGTTATTTCTCAAAATAAACTATTCTGAACAAATGGTTAACCATTTAGATTACATCAAATTGTTTATGAAGTTGTTGAATACTATTAAAATTAAAATGCATTCCTTCGTTATCGCCCTTTTAACCTACGCAGAATGCGCATGCGCGAAATGCTACTTCCGTTTCTATGGAAATATCTTATTGTTAAAAGGTATATATCTTTCTTTTCTCTCGTTAATGGTAGAAACTGACAAGAGTGACTTTACCATTTTAGTGTTGTAATACCCTACAATCAAACAACTATACATGTACAATATATTGTTGTTTTGGCGTTTAGAGAACACAAGGAAAATGCACGTCGGCCAAATTATCCGCTCTAAACTGATAAGATAACTAAACCTCTTGAATACTTGTCTATTTTTTATGATTTATGAATTCTTAAATGACGATAAATTTATAATGAACGACGTTTATAATTTCATAGAAAGACGTCAAGCGTGCGAAAATCAATTATAATGATTAAAACAAATCGTTTCTGGTTGTGAAATATGTCTGTAACAACATCTAATAACTTTCAAGCCCTTGGAAACAAAAAAACTTTTTGATTACTTTTAGAGGAACAATTTGTGTAATTGAATTAAACAATGGTGTGATTAAGGCAATTACAGCACTGTTATTGAGTACAAATATTGACATTTCTCTTCATTGAAGAACACCAAAGTGAACATCTATAAATATTTTTTTATTTATCAGACAAAACGCAGATGCTTAAAGGCCTATTATGCCTAAGAAATGCTTTTATTCTTATTTCCCAAAAGCTTTTTAAATTTGGTGTACTTTTATAGTATCCAAAACGTTACTCATTGGCCAATTACCTGAACCATCTTTTTCATCTGTTGCTTTTGGGCAATAAGTACAGTTATAGTGAATATAGTATTTTGTATGGAAGTCGAAATACAAAATATAACACTTAATTTACATTTTGCTACTTTTATGACTTTTTCACATTTATCACTACTTTTTTCAGGTAACAAAAGCATTATTAAACATTATAAAATTCATGTTTGACCTTTCTTTAGAAGTAAAATGTATTTTATTTCTGAGGCATGATATGCCCATACACAGTCAATTCAGTGATGTGATCTTCAAGATTACAACTTTTTATAAAAATATACAAAATTAAAGAGGAAAAAAATAAAGAGAAAAAAATGTATGTTTTTCTTCTGCGTCAACATTCAGGACCGGAAATTGAATTCTGAATCAGAGGTAGAACAATAAGAGTTCAGTGCGACCAGAACTAGCAGACGAGACAGTTTGGGTATACTGCACGTACTTCCGCTGCTCTCAAGCTATGTTCTACATGTATTATTCTGAATTGGGATAACCCATAGTAAAACACAAAGTAGTAGAAATTCCAAAGACTTAATTCTGTTTGTACTTTTCTCGTCTGCAATCAATGTCTGTCACAAAGAAACCGTTAAAAAAACACCAAAAACCTGATAAATGTTCAGTCGTAAATAAAGCCGATGGTATAGAATAATAAATGTCAATTCCTGGATATATCACACTGTATTACTCCGCAATATAAATGATGATCTCGACATATAAATTACAAACATAAAACGATGGTTACATAGGAGTGCTAGACTTGAAAAAGTAAACAACAAATATTCGGATATGAATTAAGTTCGACTGATACTTTATCTTGTCACCATGGAAGTAGAGACGTGATAAAATTACGTGAACTTCTTATTCGCGAAGCAGACGACTTTTATAAACGTTATTACGTCAATATTTGTTCCCAGAAATTGAATGATGACCCCTGTTTAACATGTAAATTGATAAATTGGTCTGAAATAAATATAATATCACTGTCAAACGTTCATATGAAAGAAAAGAGGTTAGAAAATCGTAAAAAGGCATCTCTTAGGAATTACAAAAAAGCCAGAATCTGGAGTCAGATTATATTGTTATATTTGGTATACAAATGTAATAAATATGAATAAAATTCACTATTAACAAATTCCAGAAACGCTTTTACGGGAAACATGACTCATCTATGAATATAAATACGTATTCACAACCACATAAATGAATAAAGGAACAAATAAATAAATAAATAAATAAATAAATAAATAAATAAATAAATAAATTGAATTGAAATTGAATGAATGAATGAATGAATGAATGAATGAATGAATCAATCAATGAATGAATCAATCAATCAATCAATGAATCAATCAATAAATGAACATGTTGGATTATTAAAGTTGCGTATGAATCTATCTCAATGCGATACTAAAGTTATAAACAGTTAAAATGTTCTCTTATAGTGTTATCGTAGACTGATTTATTGTATAAATTTGATTCATCTTGCAATTCTGTTGTCAGCTATGGGATATTGCGACAATGTACAGACTTGCCGATCGTTATTTATTGCTTGCCGGTATACAGGACTTATTTCATTGTCCCACCTAAAGCAGAAATTTGAAGACTTTATGCAACTAATGGAATGAAAATATCTAATTATTATAATATGATCAATGCAAGTGTGTCCCGGGGAAGTTTTTATGTTCTTTTTACGAATTATGATTGAACTTTTGACACTTTTTGCTTTTCCTGATTATGCAATACATGTATACTGAAAAGTGGTACTTTTTTGTTTTGTTATCCATCTTCCAATTGTATTTCTCTATTGTCATGAACGAAGACTGTTGATATATCAGCTAAAATGACGCCAAGAAACGAATAAAATAGTATGCTTTTAAACAATGTAGAATTAGAGAAAATGTAGATATTGTTTGAAATTAGGCACTAATCAACACCACCCCCATTCTCAGGGCATTGCGGAGGATAGACTGGAAAATAAGTTTCCTACATTCCACCTAGCACTGCGTCTTTGATTTTATTTTTGGGGCAAAAAGAGCGAGGCAAATTTCCAACTCGTACTTAGCAGGAATTTTAACGTCAGAATATCCCTGAGGGTCGGGACTAAATGTCAAAGTCCCTGCTATTCCTGAGGGTATGGGGGTATTGAGGGAAGGGGTTACAAATGGCTGGTGGATTGAACATGTTGTTTTCAAATAAAACAACAAATTAATAGCATCGAGGTGCCCGTAGTAATTATTTAACAAATACGTCACACTGTTGCATTAACAGGGCTCTTAAAACATTTGATATCTAAAAAAAAAAGAACACAGCAGCGCCCCGATTGTGAATCACTTAAACATGGTCTGAAACTAAAACAAAAACAACAATCGAATAACAATTATATAAATCTTTCTACCAGGAGAAATTAACGGAAAAGGCAGTCCTGAAAAATATTTATTTCTCACTATTTCCAGAGAAATTTTGATTACATGCCAATAAAATACTGTTACTTGTTAATGTTGACACACTATAGGTTTGAAATCAATTCCCACCAGACTCAAAATCACGGAATGTTTGACAATAAATACAATCACAGAACGCTGAGGTATATTGTTTTCCGCTGCAAAATCAAACAATTGTTCATATTTCAACAATAAAATACAACATTTTAATTATATATTATTTCAATCAACCGTTAATGCAATTAAATTTAACGCAGCGGAACGCAGAAACAATGCATTCTTTGAACGCATGTGTGCGTGGTAATGCATGTACAGATATGATCAGTGGTACTCATTGAATTTCAACTGTTCCAGTGACGTCACGGTGAAATGCAGACGATACACATATATAATAGAAAGATTGATTGTTGTGAATTATCATGATGAAATATAATAATTACTCAAGTTCACCGTAAATAAAATTCATAATGTTCAAATAAAATCAGGGAAGGCATTATTAAAGTTGAAATCGTACTTTAGTTTATTTAGTTTATAAGATATAAAGAATTGTACAAAAGGTTTGTAACACTGTCATAAAACCGACCAAAACTTCAGCAACGTATTTACAATGCTACATTATTGCTAGATACATTTTTCTTTATAAATTTGCAGAATCTGTATAGATACAGTATGATACATGTAAAATTAATATTGTCTAAACGGACATGTACTTAAATTAAATAGATAACTTAGTTGTAAAGGTAATATTTGTATCTCTTTGTAAAATGAGTAGTAAAATGTGTCACAGGCCGAAAAAAATGTTGTATTTTTGTATTTACTATGTACAGTTTTTTATACATGATAAGGATCTGTGGTTATGAATCGACACACTGTCTTCAGTCTGAACAAAATTCAATCAATCGATCGATGATCGATCGATCAATTAATCAATCAATCAATCAATCAATCAATCAATCAATCAATCAACAAACCATTCATTTATTAATCACACAATCAATCAATCAATCAATCAGATCAATCGTTTTTGTTCGTTCGTCAATCAATCAATCAATCCTATAAAATATGAAATCAATTTTGTCAATTCGACAAAAATAAAAAACCTTTTTCAATGCTTGGATACTGGATGTTTTTTCTTGAAGTATTTTTCTGTTATCTCATAATTTTCTTTATTGCCACAATAACTTGCTAATGATAACAAAAATTACTGGGTAATGGCTAAAACAAGTCATAACATGGGCTTATCATATACAGACATTCATGATTAATAAATTTATCATCATGAATCGACAAATTGTTAACACTGTCTGTGTTTATCCATTTGAGCCGTGTCACGACAAAACCAACGTAATGGGTTTGCGACCAGCATGGATCAGCGCAGTCTGATCAGGATCCATGCTGTTCGCTTACAAACTCTGTAACAAGTGAGAAACTGATAGCGGACAGCATGGATCCTGATCAGACTGCGCGGATGCGCAGGCTGGTCTGGATCCATGCTGTTCGCAAACCCATTATGTTGGTTTTGTCGTGACGCGGCTCATTTATTTTGTGTCAATTCAAGATAAGCTTTGACTTACGAGTTATTCAAGGGAATCTTGTGTATTATTCACAAATTACCTCGGCAATTAATCAAACTTTTAGTTGACATATTAACAAGAAATGGATTGAGAAGATATAAAAGTTGAGCCGTTGATAGTAAAGTTTTATTCTCTTGTGATTAATTAAACCCACACAACGTTAAATATCTTAAATGAACTTGTCTAACAAACCCATTCATCATTTTTAGGGACAAAATTCAAAATATATACTGACTGAATAGGGAATTATTCATGATAAAGACTCTCCAGTTATTTTTTCATTTCACACATTTAGTTTAAAGATTTAAACTCGATTTCGAAACAAGTTCTTGCAACTTATATCAATCACTTTCGAGCCCGCTTCCTTGAACTAACAAGTACTTGTGTCCAAATTATGAAGAAACATGGTCGTGACCCGATTAGGACTTGAGCGGCAGACACCTTAACCACTGGGCCACCGCTCACCATATTCACACATTTGATATTTAAACAGTAAATATTTTAACAATACTTAACAAAGTCAACATTTTACATTCTTAATCTAAAAACTATGAGTACATTTACTTTTTTGAATTTCTATTATTCCGCTTGTATATTTACACAAGGCGCGTGCAATTCGCATAATTCTTTTTCAACATTATTTGCTACATTGAATATCGGACTATGTACTTCAGAGCTTTTTACAATGAATGTATTGTAACCTGCCTTTTGCATAGACAAAAAACCTCCTTCTTTTTATCTTCTCTATAATCACGTCGTGCAGCCTCTTTAAAATTGCTACAATGCCTGAATAGATTAATTGCTTTCTAACCGGAAGTTAGTATCAATATTTCGATTTTGTAACACGATTCGGTTGAAAACCTGATTTCCGTTTAATTGATTAACCATTTTTTCTCATACTTCGAGCGGCACTGATTTATAGAGCAGATCGATAGAAAATAAAAAACAGTAATAGGACATTGAGAAGAAAATATGTTCTTTTAAAAATGGTAATTTTATGCAGATTTTTTTTACGTAATGTAGTTATCAATCAGTAACATTTCTTTGAAAATTCTTCGTTATATAATTCTTTATAGTAAAGTAGTAAACCTTTTAAAATCATCAATTATGTTCATTTGAAAACAGGGTTTTTCATTTCTCATAAAATACCAATGTTTATAATTTCATCTAAAATGTCAGCGGTTTTCATTCCCTTTAAAATATCACAGTTTTTCTTTTTTTTTAAAGAAATATCATTTAGCATTTTCTCCCAAAAAGCAGTTTAATCATTCTTTTGTCCGAAACCACTGTTTCAGTTTTTTATAGTGCACATTAGGGTGGTCATACCTTAACTTGAAGGCTCAGTATGCCCCAGACATGCTTTTATTTTGATTTCTCAAAATCTTAATATTTTTGTTGTCATGTTATAGTTTTCAAAAGTTTACTAATTGTCCAGTTACCTGATCCATCTTCTTATTACCTTTTGTCAATAAGTACAGTTAAAGTGATTTAGTATAATGTATGGAAGTCAAAATACTACTTTCTTCACATTTAGCTGCTTTTATGACATATAATTTCACATTCAGTGCTAATTTCTTCAGGGGATAAGCATCTAACATGTTCTTAAACCAATATTTTTAAACAATATGAATGTCATGTTGTTCCTTTCTAAAGAATGAAATACATGTGCATTTATTCTTTCTTTTCTAGGCAAAACGTGCCTTTTAATATGATCTTAGATGAACCTATTTACCAAGTATTAACATGTATCTAGTTCCACCAATACCATATGCTCTTTGAAAGAGACAGGGATAAAAACAAAAATAAAAAATAAAAAACAACTGATACAGCAACATAAAAATCGAACAAAAACAACATCATAAGCAAAAACAGCGGGTAAACACCACTAATAAAGGTAATTTTTTCCATTAACAAAAAAGACAAATATTTCATCAATGGTATCTCATTTCACGTGGTTAATTATGGCGTTTAAATCTCTCCCAGGGACCATTTGTTGACAGTCATATTCAGGAGAAACAAGTTGTTAAAGCAAATAGCTGAACTATAATCTAGAGAAAATTGAGAAAATGTTGAAAACATTATCACGCAAAAGATATTTAGGAATCGTTCAGCCTCCCTGGTGAATTATAACTGGTTATATCTTCACTGAATAATTATAAAAACCATCAACGACGTCTTGCAATATGCATGAAATGTCTATTTGTACAGAATCACTTGTTTACACCCTCATTTTAGAGATTTGCTGAGCTTCCTAAACTTCTAAATAAACCTCAAAAGTATAATAAAGTTCAAGCACAGCAACTTCTTTGGTCTCACACAGACAGTACATGATGAGCTCATGCATTCACAAAAAGTACATATATTCCAATACATATTTATACTCGAAATTTCTCGAAACTATTATTTTCCTTAAAATTTTAAGAAAAAAAACTAAACTGAGCAATGCATTATCAGTTTAAGATATGTTTTTTTTAACATCAAGGAAAGGCGATCTCGAATTGTGTAGGGGGAAAGTTCGAAACCCCTTTTCTCATTTGTTCTAGATGAAAAAAAAAACAACACACAAATATAAGTTAAAATGATGAAATCCTGTTTCTACTTTTTAATATGCCTGTGGATGATCAATTAATAATTTTTAAATAAATAGACTCTAAACAATTTTCAACTCTAGTGTCAGTTGTTAATAAATTTTGCTTTAGTATGACCTTTAACCCTTAACATGCTGAATATTTTATATGGACTTGTCCCACTTCCATTTTTGGGACTGTCCATTGTCAATTTTAGGGATATCAATTTGAATATTTAAAGTTTGTCAGCCAACAGTATAGAGCCTGGTCAGACTGCACGGATATGCAGGCTGGCCTGGCTCTATACTGGTCTGGTGGCAAAGGCTTAACACTTTCGGTTCCAGCACTTTAAAGGTTTAATATCCTGTGGCTGTATCAACTTAAGTGAAAATTTATATATGTATATAATAATTCTTCTAAAACAATTTTCAAACATCCTAGAATATGTTAAATACAATGTAGGTATTACAAATATTTATTCGAATTATAAGTAATCATTAACATATATGCATTGATTTCTTATTGAAAAAGTTGGCTTAGACTTTATAGAAAATAAATTTCTAATAACCTCCCTTTATTTACATGAAATGTCAATTCGGTAATATCTTAACAAATATTTTTTTTGAAACTTACAATATTGATAAATCTTAATTTGAGGATCATAAACAAATTGAGTTACAGGATCAATATTTGAAATACTTATGCAAAATGTTTCCACTGCAGACCATTCCACTTTAATGTGTGACTGTCTAACTGACTAAATATAAAAATATTGTAACGTATATTTATATATCTAAGCTCAGTAAACTAATCCTTCTTATGAAGTGTTTTCCCCCGAAAATAGTGCGGGTAATTTAGTT
The DNA here is from genome assembly GCF_026571515.1 of Ruditapes philippinarum. NCBI lineage: Eukaryota > Metazoa > Mollusca > Bivalvia > Venerida > Veneridae > Ruditapes > Ruditapes philippinarum. The sequence continues at coordinate 143,914 of NW_026865013.1, forward strand.
TATTTCAAGCCATTAGAGCGAGAAAATCCCAAATGTAATCTCAAATATGATTAAAGTTAAAGACATTATCCTAACAAAATTGTCATTTTTCACAATTTGCTGTAGGGGTCTATTAATATAAAAAATCTCTTTAAGAATTTAAACGGTAATTTGCTTAAAGAAATTACATACGAATTTCCTTGGTTGTTTTCTTTTAGTATGAAAAGTCGATATATTATCAAGGCTTTGTATCAAATTAGATTTTAATAATTTAAACATTTAAACCTACTGAAAAATTATCAGTGTTCGACACGTTTGTGAATAATGGATTTGCGCTAAAAGTAACTAATTTTTAGTTGATTGATAAGACGTTTTTGCTCTTTATGAAAATTTATCTTGACAAAAGATTTGATAGCTTTTGATTCAAGTCTTTTTTCTATAATGCTTGAAGTTTGACCTCGAAAAAAAACAATGTCGAAACTCTATGTTTCAAGAAATTAGAAAAATAAATTTTAGCAAAGAAACGGCAAACATGTTAACAGTACCGGCCCATTACAACAGCTCACGTAACTGTCAACAACGTTTTTTTGCAATGATTAAAAACTTGTACTTATTACGTATTTTATCATAACGTCTTCATGGAATGTTTTATGTATTACGTATTAATCATAACGTCTTCATGGAATGTTTTTGGTCAAAACGAGAAGAAACAAGTTGACATGACGTGAAACTTTTAGATAAGTGGAGGCACCATTGTAACTGTACTGAAAATAATAAAATGTTAAAATATTTTAAATTGTGTTTCGACACGTGTCTTGTGCAATTATTTCGGAATAGTTAGCACACTTTCTTACTTGGTGAATAAATCAATAAAAATGTAAATCTACGAGCTGTTTTAGTTGATGTCATTTAATACGTGTTGTGCCTTTTGAAAATCGGCTTCATGTTGACAATTCCAAGATTTTCAAGATCTTCAAGACTTTATTCATTTATAAATATGCATAAGATGAGAACAACAAAGAAAACATAAACACAAGAGTTGTTCAAAGAAAGTTAGAAAATACAAAATATAGCAACAAAGAAAACGAGAACAAACATTTTAACAGTACAACCCCGCCCCCACGTGACTGCCTGCCTGTCCTTTCATGTGCAAATACATATTACAATAATTTCTCAAAACGGTGTTTACATAATCGTAGAGGGATAGTTGGGATGTCGCAAAATTCAGCTTCTAACGATAAAAATTTGTAAAAGTAATCGAATCTATTTTCATTTTCTTTTTTTATCGGGGATATGCAATATGAATAATTGTAAAAGAGCGTGAAAATAATAACTGCTTCTAAACCGGAAGTAAATATCAATAATTCAATTTTGTAACAAGTTTCGGTTTGAAACCTGATTTCCGCTGAATTGATTAGCAATATAATCAAAGTATGAATTGCACTGATTTTAAGGGCTGGTCAATTGAAAATTGATTATTGAATAAAAACATGTTTTCCTAAATTACAACCGTAACATTCTATAACAATGACAAGAGAGTAATTATAACATGAAATGAAACGATATAATGACAAACTGATATGTTTATATCATGATATGATGATCGATTATGATGTCATGACATGAAAATAACATGTCAAGATGATAATATGACATAATGATAACATATTATGATATGATGATAACGCCATTGATGATGTTAAATACCTATATTGGACTCGGCTTGTTCCACCTCGTCCAATATAGGTTTTACAACTGTGCATTTGTGCAATCGAATTCAGAATTGTACTCAACAATTTATGGTAATCCTATAATATTTAGTATAGTTTATTCACTATATCATAACCAGAAGTCAAATTATGTCAAATGAAATCATGTTGTATATCATAATATCATATTATATCATGTGGCATTTCATACAATGTCATGTGACATGTCATATCAGACCATTCGCATTTATCATATAATATAATATCATACCATATAGCATATCATATCATGTGGCATGTCATATCATATCATGTGGCATATAATGTCATCATATCATACCGTATATTGTCATGTATCATATGATTTCATATCATGTGATATATGATATAATGTGGCATATCATATCATATCATCAAACCATATCGTATCATGTCATATATTATGTATAATATCATGTCATGTATCAAATCATGTATCAAATCATGTATCATATCATGCAGAGCAGAGAAAATAATCCGCCATATTTTACAAAACACGATAACTGCCTCTCATCTTTCTTTATTGTTATTATATATCACCAGGGCATTTTTCTAAGCCATCGTTTTCTATACCAGTCCTGCCTGGATGCCATAATTCATATTCTTTATTAAATAATGAGACTGCGATGAATGGAATTGTGGGACATCAATCATCATAGTCGCCGCCACAAGATGATAAACATTTTCAAATATTTTATTGTCAGATATATATCTCTATTGATCGGTATATCTGACACAGTAAACATATTGAAGGGTGAATGTGCAGAAATACTTAGACACGAGATTCTTAGAATTCGTCCCATGAGATTTTTATATTGGCTCATTGTGTGGTTAGATTTCTGAAGAGAAAATATACATAAGTTGCTGTTTTTTTGTAATATTAAGTTAAAATCTATGTTCTTTTATTCTGATCCTAGTGTTGTTATGTTAATGTTGTTATTTTAGCATTTTAGGAAAGAAAAATCATCAATAACACGTGCGTGAATATAAATAAATTGTTATTTACTTATTAACATTTCGGCTTACGCCTTCATCGGGATAATATATTAAAACAAAAATTGACGTGACGTAAAAATAGTTACGTAACATAAAAATGGCGGAAGAAATGTACAATTCAAACCTGCGTATTCTTAAGAGTCTTAATTACACAAATACTATAACAGCTTTAGAAGTGCAATTTAGGATATTATGATATAAAGATACTTAAACATTTTCATGTCCTATCATATACTATCATATCATATCATATCATACGGGATATTATATTCTCTAAATATAATTCTCCATAAATGGTAATAAAACTATTTAAATCTTTTTTCCAGGAATAATTCCATATCAACTGCAGGTTTGATATTAACGTAAAATATTGCAATAAGAAAACATTATTTTCCTAGACCTAATTTAATTTCCGGGCACTTTAAGACTTTAATGAAATACTGAAAGTTTTTTTGTTTAATGAAATACGAAACTAACGAAAGATGCTCACAAATCACAGATATCTCTTCGCCAACAGAAAAGCGGAAATTAAATTGAAACTAAAATAAATTTATTTTGAAGCATATGTTCATAGATATGAGTAGGCGACAATATTTTTGAACTATCACGCACGAGAATAACGTGCAGAATCCTAGGAATTGTACAAAATCATACATCTTAAATGCGCGCTGGTAAAAAAACCAAAACGATTGGTAACTTTTTTATTATGTGGAATCGCCATACTCAATAGTTTTGGGTGTTAATAAACAGTAGAATCAATTTTAGAATATAAATAAATAAATGAATGAATGAATGAATGAATGAATGAATGAATGAATGAATGAATGAATGAATGAATGAATAAATAAATGATAAAAAATAAAAAAAAACAATCAATCAAAAAAACATCAAATGCTCAATTTATGTCAGTTCGTATACATGTGGATACACAAGGGCACATAATTCAAAGCAGCATACCTCAAGATTTATGCTAATTTTCATGAGAAAAGTTTGAAATTTTACTTAAAAGTGAAATATAATAATGTGATAAAAGAAAGTAATATACACTTTGCAATCGGAACTTACAATCCACGCAAATTAACAAAACAGATGTCAAAATATGCCAAAAATAGCCCTTACCGTATTAGTGACCCAGTAGATTATGGTGAAAAATACTGTACAATATGTCCTTAATCGCACATAACATGTAAATTATTACTTGAATCTGGAATCTCTTTACTTTTCTTAAAATACTAGTACAAATTTCTCAAGTTAGATTATCTTGAAATATTTTGGCTCATCTGGAGGAATGCAGTTTTAAAGATAAAGAAAAAAACCACCCTAAACATAGTAAACATATCAAAAAACAAAGATATGAAGATGGTAAAAAACAAAAAGAAAGAACTGAACGAGGAGCTAAATAATTTGAATATCGATCTTATATAATAGCTAGCAACTGGCGCCATGAAAATACAACATTTTATCAAATATGAAGGATTACCACAAACACTGCGTATGATTGTGAGGTGCAATAGAAGCTTCAAGTCAAAATTGTCACTGAGTTGATACTGATTATGTCATATAATTATGTAAATATGTTGTTTTTGAATAAACAATTTTGCCATGGATACTTCACATTGCAATGGTGTTACCTATAGCACTACCAAATCCTTTATATATCGGTATATATATGTTTTTTGTTTTTGTTTTTTTTTGTTATCATCTCTATATTATTGATTGACTGTAGATTTACAGAATATATATATATATAAAAATTTGTTAATACAAAGGGATTTTTCATTTTGTATAGATCTACATTTGTTTTCTTTGTTATTGTTAAATCAGAAGGCCATACTGAAAATATGTATACTTCTTACTGTGTAAACTTTGTATGTTACCTTCTATAAATAAAGATTTTATTATTATTATGATTATTATTATCATTATTATTATTATTATTATTATTATTATTATTATTATTATTATTATTATTATTATTATTATTATTATTATTATTTAATACTAAATTTATTGAACGAGTTGAATAAATTTAAAATTGGTTTAAACAATATTTTTTCTTCTTCCATATTTTCAAACAAAATTTCAATACATATATTGCTTCAAGGATTGAGTATAAATCCTAAAGCTTATATGAAACACTCTCTAAAATTTAGTATTGAATCTACCTCTGTTTGCATGATATTGTTTATTCAACGGATTCAATAAATTTAGTACTGAATCTACACGAATATCATATTCTATTTATCACATATCTAAAACAAGAACGGTTTACAGTTTAAAAGAGTCCTTTTCCATTGAGGAGCCTATAGTGTAACTAGTGTAACGCTAACATCAGTGCGCTTTAACGCTAACATAAGTGCGCTTTAACGCTAACATCAGTGCGCTTTAACGCTAACATCAGTGCGCTTTAACGCTAACATCAGTGCGCTTTAACGCTAACATCAGTGCGCTTTAACGCAATGTCATCTTTCTAATTTTCTTTGCCCTTTTTCTTTTTTTAATTTATCACTTTTCTATTTTTTTATTTGTCACTTTTCTAATTGTAATTAGTCACGTTTCTATTTTTTGCTATTCATCAGTTTTCTATATTTAATTTGTCAGTTGAATGTTTCAAGACGGACAATACAATGGTATCGTTACAGAATGTGCAAACGTATATATAAAATGAGGGTATCTCTAAAAATGCACAACACTTTCTAGGGAAAAACATGTAATTGTGATTATGTTGTGATATGACACGCTATATTTGTACAATCTTTTATCATTTTGCGCTTTTGTAAAAAAATATGAAATTTTCCTTTTCATTTTTGAAGCATTTATGAAACATTTCTGAAAATTTGTCACAAATAAATAAAAGAAGACTGGAGACCTGGAGATTAACTTAGACAAGTCTTACTAATTGAAATCAGTGGCAGGTGTTCTTATTCCCGGAACATTTATGTATATATCAAACAATACACGCCACCAGCTGAGTACTGGATGTTCTGTTTTAATAAACTATACAATACAAGACACCTGCCTTTCCTATATATTTCTTCTACGTAGTATCTTTGCACGAACGCAACATGTCTTAAATAAGAAAAACTTAACATATATTACTCTGGGGATGAGAAATTCTGTCTCAGACTTTAACCGTATTTGTAAAGTCGATTTTAATTGGACACTGAGACGATAGCAGGTTTATAACGGCGATTTTAATTGGACATTTATGACAGTAATACTGTATTTGTAACGAAGAATTTCGTTGGACAATCGTAAGATTCACGGTTGCAACAAATTTATGTTTTATTTAAAACTGCAAAGGAAAAGGCAATTGTGCAGTATTAAAAATGAATTCGTTAAAAATACTCTTGACATGTTAACTGATCCACTTTATACTGTGCTCTTGTTAAAAATCTAAATGATAATAAGATATACTTTATTTCGGAGGTTCATGTTCGAGAACCAGATGTTTCATTTATTCCAGTTTATTTAAGTCACTCTCCGAGCTTGTTATTGGCTGTTCGGATGTGGTTTTTTTCTGTGATATACATTACGTTCTTTAAGATATAAACCACCTGAATTTAATTACCAACTATTAAATGGCTTAATAACACACGAAGTACATTTCGTGATTGGCAATGTATCCATAGTGTTTATGTTGTTGTATTCCTTTATTTTTTGTTTGTTTATTTATGAATGCAGCTTAGAGGAACTGTATCCAAAAAATATTTTTTTTACTTTTCACTCTAGTTGTCTCCATTAAACTAGTTAATAATTACATGTCGAAACCTCGATTTTTGTTTTAAATTCTACATTTTGCATAAAATCAAGGCACCAATTTTTGTTTTGATAATTGACAGTGTTTATTGACAAAAGAAAAGCATCATTAAAGGAAAATAATGGCCCATTTCTGCGTTTGGTTTCCTAATTTATTACATTTTAGTTCTTAAACTTGAATCATATTTTGTACTTTATATTTAATTAAAAAACAAAACGAAATAATAAAAACTATATTCCTCGTGAATGTCGAGGAAAGACATTTGCACAAATCTCGTTTTTATATATCTTAATCAATATTTGGAAGATGGAGAGATAAAGAGAGAAGAAAGAAAAAAAACGTTAAAGCAAACTTTAAATTTTTTGAAATATCTCTGTAATATCATAATTGATTAGACGGAAACATAATAGAGAAATTGTTTCGGCAGAATTCTTAGTAAATTAATGACTCTAATAAAAGACAAAGAAAAATGTTTTTTTCGCGTGATCAAAGTTATTAATGATGAAATATCTGACGATTAAATTTAATTTTTCCTCGTTTTTTACTGGTCCGTTTAAATTCTTGCACCTTTAAGAGAAGTTAGGCATATGAAGAAATATAAACAAATACAAATATTACCAGAATATTATATAGTTTTACATGATCTATGAAATTATATTTCTAAATCCATTTGCTTTACATTTTAATTAATTATATTTTAATTACATGATTTTGTAATACTAAGTAGGTCATACTGATAGGCTGGATGAATAAATCTAAAATAATTTTACTCTTCTCTTCAGAAAAGTCCACGAAAATGGATATGTAAAAGAAAATATTTCAATACATGTGATCTCTGAGTAACAACCAAGACATAAAAATATCTTCCCTTCTATGATATTTCTAGAAACTAACAGAAATACAGAACTTAAAGTAGAGATATCTATAGAGACAAAAGCTGGACAGATTCTGGACGTTAATACATGTATATAAAGTGAAAGTAATGTTTGTAAAATTTGTAAACTGTGTTGCAGCAATAATTCCAGGATGGGACAATGTAGACTTTTATTCACATTTTACATGATGAATTAAAATTTAGCGGCATAAAAACATAGTGTCCAGTAAAATCAGTGATGTGAATTATGACAATGTATTTCATCCTAGGGCCTCAAAAGACTGCAGGATTATGTTGTACGACATTAAAGGGACTCCACTGAGGTTTTGTGACATGACGAGACTTAAAATAATTTTTTGAGATTATTACTCCATTTGATGTAGATCTATACTAATAACTTATGTTCATTAGCTCGCTCCGTTTTTCCAGAATAACTATTACAATATTGAAAATGACCAAAAATTGAAAAGCGTTTAAACGCTTTTCACTCAAATCGGACTGATATGATATTCAATATATGTCTTGTATATTTCTTGGTTATATTTTATTTGTATTTAAGTGCTAATGTTGATCTATGTGAGAAATTATTTTTTTTATGTTTTTACGCTTATAAACCTCAGTGGAGTTCTTTTAAGTGAGAATAAGATGTACACTTTTCAAAGCAATACAGCACTTGCATTCTATACTATGTCTACCATCATGATTCCCTCTTAAACATTTCCCTATAATTGCACCCCTTGCAGTATTTTGACAACATTATTACTAGATTGTGTGTAAATGTTATAATTGTTGGTATTAAACAATTTAGGAGAAACATACAATTTTATGATTATTATAAGTATTGAATCATGGACGATTTTTTTAAGCTTATTTCTAGGAACTTTACCGCAGTAGAATATGGCATAATTATCCCTACATTTTCCCTGCCTGGGTGGAAGAAGATAAACACCTGCCGATAGGTATGTTCACATTTTTTCTTAGAATATACAATTGCAAGTTTTGCTTGTATTCTAAGGAGAGAAAATTAATTAGATGCTTGTAAAATAAAACACCTGGTGTCAGTCGTAATTGTGGGTATGTAACTCACAGTTTTGAAGGAATTATATCAGAAACTTGTGTTTTTTTTCTCTCCCATTTTAGAAAAGTAAACCCTCTGTGAACTTTGTTTTTCTCATCTCTGCGTAGGAATACACCGTTCGATAGGATTGTATGTACAACAAACACACAACATATGTATTCAGTTTGATTTTGTTTAACATAATATTTGATTATCAATGATTGAAACATATTGCAATGTTGCTGGTGTTAATTAATACATCAATTATTAAGTTATTCAATTAAAAAATGTAAATCAGTTGTTGTCCTAGATTGTTGATGATTGATGATGATGATAATAATAATGATGATAGATGATGATGATGATAATGATGATGTTACTGATAATAATAATGATGATGATGTTAGTGATAATAATAATGATGATGATGTTAGTGATGATGATGATGATGATTTTGATGAAATTTTGATGATGATGATGATGATGATGATGATGATGATGATGATGATGATGATGATGATGATAATAATGATGATGATGATGATGATGATGATGATTAATGATGAATAATAATAATGACATTAACGCATCAGAATGTGGAACTATATAGTTAATGTTTGACAAATGATTTTCCTCCCAAGAAACGTTTAGAGTAAAATGTTTAGACTACCGTTATGTTATTAATCTAAGTAGAAATATATTTTCACCAAATTAGGTTTATATATATTCAAGAACTTAAACCTACTTTGCGTCTTGAGAAATAAGTAAACAACATTAATGTACGACTGACACCAATGACTGATATCATATCACATTGCAATTGACTGGAGTCTATACTATGCATTTAAGAGAAATGTATTTTATAGCAGGTATTATGAAACAAATGTATAACATATTACGATTTGTAACTTAAGTGCCAATCTCTTTAAAGTTACAATAGGAAAAGAGACATGGTTTTAAGTGCTTTCTTTCTTTCTTGAGTAATATTGTTCTATTTCAATATCCATAAAATCTATTTGCACTTGTGATATCAAATTGAAAGGTAGAACATTTACCTCTGCAGACAAATCCATCCAACTTCTACTTTATTAAAGAGAAAACCTGTTTTTTCTTAAGTACGAAAAGCACTTTATACCGTTAGAAATTAAACAATTTAAATGTAAAGAAATAAAATCATGTCCAAAATAAAAAAGGTGAAATAAAAATAATTTGAAATGTTTTCATGACATTACTTTCTGATTTTTTTGTCGGTTTTAAATCACACCGACACAGTGAATATCATATGATGAAAGGCCTCAAGAGTCCCTCGATGCAGTATTTAAACAGAAGTTTGCACCTTAGACCACTAACCTTTTTATAATCTAGCTTGAAAGCTTCCTCACATGGAAGAATCAAAAGTCCCTGGCGGGGCTTAAATAACCAATATTATATATGTATAGTGTAACAATCAACTACATTATCTAGTTATTCTTTAATTGGTATTAAGATTAAAAAATAAAAGTAACAAAAACGCGCTAAAATATTCTAAACAATCTTGAAGCATTTGTAACTAAAGCGAAAAATACATTTAAGCATGGAGGCAGGTAGTTTTTTTTGAAATATCGATTCAAGAAAACCATGATATAGAAACCATTCCCTGAAGATTGTGTGTTATGAATATAACAATGCTTGCTAGTTAGGATAATTACTAACCAAGGAATGAAAGAAATTTCATTTTTGTTCTGGCGTCACACAGGGTGATGGCATATATCCCCTGATATTTCAGTCCTGAATTAAATCACAATCTTTAAACGCTTGTTTAACATCGTTAAAGATCCGGGAAAAATTGTAAGTTATATGTTTCTCAGCTATCTTAGATCCCGAAATGTTTGCAATCATTCAGTCAGTATTTCTAAACTTTTCCAGGAATTTCGTAGCATTCTATTAAAGTTATGGCTTCAAATGCAAATCGTAAAAATTGAATGTGTTATTTCTCGTAACTTTAATGTTTCTTAAAAGGATAATAAAAGTTAAAAATGTAAAAATTCGAGAATGTCAGAATGTACGTGAAGGAAAACTTGATCAACTTTGCAAATACACCTAACAACAGCAACAACAATAAACAACAATAGGCAATCAGCCAGTACGTGCCTTCTAGAACAATAAAGGTACTAATTATTTCTGGAAAACACTGGGTCACTTGTTGCTTTAGCAGACAAATTAAGAATTGTTTCACTTTTGTGTTATTGTTTTGTGTTTGCATAAGTTTGAGACAAAGAGTAAGAAAGAGTTACATCTACCATGCTTTGTGTAAAAGCATTCTTGTTTTTTTTACTTTTATTTTATATTTTGTATTTCAAATAGTTAAACATTGTAAAGGACACAGAAAAAACTGATAATCACGTATCAATTTTAATCTTCTTTTGTTAGATATAATGCTTTTCATTTCAAAAATTACTATATATCACTTTAAGATATACTATGCTCAAATTTGATATTAGAAAATATTGATCATTGCTAGACAGTATCTTTGTAAATATAAAATCAACACGTTTTGCCTTCACACAAAGTAAATAATGTTATGTTTAAAATTCACAATAAATTGGTCACAATATGAATATATAGTGTCATTAAGAACTGGCGGTTCTTTTATAAGAAAAGATCAACTTAACTTCACCTTTAATACGGAACGCAGCTTCCCATACATAGTTTATTCATTCTTTTATTCAATTAAGACATATCCTGTAAGAATTTCATAGCATATCTTTAATTATAAGTAAAAATTACTACGCAGTGTGAAATAAAAAAAGAGTCCTTGCAGATTGTAAAACATATGGAGCAAAGTTATCACGTGACAAGACAAGTGTTTATAGCAGCGTTTGTAGATGTTGTATGCTCGGTAGAGTTTGACAGATAAACGACGGATAAAAGACATTCCAATTACATTGCTGTGAATTCTTGTCGTGTAACGGAACCATAAAACCGAACACCGGATTATTTTCAGCTTCCATTTAAGTAATGAAAAGTCACAGTGTTGTCTGTCTGTCGGATACCCATTGTTACTTTTGTTGCAAATAATTATTTGATATACAAAATCATTCCATTTGAACGTGCAAGCACATAATCCATCGCTCAATGTATTTTAATAATAAATTAAAGATGTATTTCTTTACTAATGAGGCATTTCTGTACTAAAGAGGCATTTCTGTACTAAAGATACATTTCAGTACTAAATACCATTTAAAGATTTTGGTACATGTACTCGCAATTTTTCTTCGGTAAAAAATAACAAATGAATAATATGATAATGGAAATTTGCATTTTATTTCTTTACAATGGCAAACTTTGTGGTATTCAGTGTTTGTTTGAAATTTAAAGTAACTTCTGCATTTTTAAATTTGTTTCAACAGAAATTGACTGTTTGCATAAGGTTATCAACATATCGGTCATATAAAAACTCACGAATAATGAAAGGTTATGCTTTATTCCCCAAATGTTCTTTAAGAAACAAATGGATAATGTCTTAATGTTCAAGATTTAACAAAATGAATGAGAAAACTGACACCACCGACTTATTACTTTCCCAATAACAGCAAACCGTATTTTACAAATCCAAGAAAATGTTACCGCTCCACAATCCCCGTTAAATAAATCATGTATATTTAACGACAAGACGTCACATTAGCCTATCCCACACATCTAATGTTGTTAAAACTCAAAGTTACAGTTGCAAATAAAAAAACTTTACAAAGTCGGATTTACACATCGTCATTTGAGTTGAAATATTTCTTTAACAATATTTCAAATTCTGCATTTTATATTTAGACGACCGACATTTATTTCAGTTTTATGATTTAGTGTGCTAATTAAAATCTAGCACAAGAATACCAAGTTGTGGTTAGAAGAAGTACATTGCAATATTTTCTGAAAGTAAACACTGTCTATATTCCATAAACTTTATTTTATATCTATATACGACAGTCCCTAATTTTTCCTCTTCGGTTTTTTTTTCAAATTGTTCACGTTAGATTATCGTTACATGACTTTTATTTAGCCCGGTAATTTCAAGGCACATTATGCCTCAGACATAAACAAGAAAAATATTACATACATTCGTATGTAATATAGGTACGATTGCATACTACTTTTTGTGAAGACTTTATGTTTGCTGAATTAAAGGTGTAATGTAAAATGAACAAACATGTCATGAGATATTTTATATCTTTAAACATTTTCATGGAATGTAATTAATGTATCACCATATTAAAGTTGCATGCCTTCAGATGAAAAAAAAATGATTTCAAGGAAATCAAAATATGAAAAGAAAATTCACGGTCAATTGACTGCTTTGAAGCATAATCACAAAATAAAATTACAGGAAATTAAAAACCTTTTTAATACACTTAAGGTAGAATTTCATTGTAAATCATAGTCAAAGATTTGAGATATGATTATTTATTCATATTAACCTCATTATTGGTTATATATTGATAAAAAAAACCCCGAAAGACACAGTTTGTAAATATTTATTACAATAAAATATGAAAAAGGTATACGCGCCGAGGTTAGCTATAATTAAAATTCCCGCGCTAAGTCGCGGTGGTGCTTGGGATAATCACTTGATACTGTAAATGGCAGCCATTTTACGATACGAATCCTCGAAAAGTTTATTCTGCCGAAAAGATATGAAAACATACTTGCAATTCAAAGTTTGCTGGCTACATAAAGATTATCGATTTACTCTTTGCACACTTTTTCAATAATATTGACGTGTTTTCATTGGCTTAAATCACGTTACCAATACACATGTAGGTGTGAACGAATTTCGTGTTCATTAAAATTATTCCGTTAATAGACATATAACAATCTTATTTACAAATGAATTGATAAAACAACAATCCCAGAAGCATTTAAGATAATAACAATCATTGAAAAAAAATAAATGCATATAAATTATAAATTTGTGTATGACAACTCAATCCCCTAAACAAAACATAATAGACTCAACCAAAACAAGCGCCTGCTTCTTCACCTAACTATGTAGTTGCATGACCATGATTAGCAATTTAGCAAACCAAATCTAAGAGATAAACCTATTGTAAAAATAATACTATGACCACAGCAGATTTCGTACAGATAATTCTTCACTTCTTTAGGAAGGTCAAACATAGTTTTAAGTAAGGGTTTTGAGCATGTTAGGTGCCTTTTGCCTGAAGAAAATAGCGCTAATTTTTAAATAATATCACAAAATCACTAAAGTAGCAAAATGTAAGTAAACAAAGTAGTATTTTGACTTCCATACAAAATAATAAATCAATATAAATGCACTAATTGCCAGAGAGCAAGTGATGAAGTTTAAGTAATTGGCTAATGAGTAACTTGTTGGAAACTATAAAAGAATACGAAACAATAAAAAGACTTTGAGAAATAGAAACGAAGGCATTTTTTGGACACAGTATATTCCCAATTATTAGACAGTTAAGTATAATTCTCGGATGGAACTGAGTAGAGTCCAAATAAGCTTTCTTGGATAGAAAATATTCTGTATAAAAATGCTCAAAGAGCAAAAAATTGGTGCAGTCTATTAAAAAAAATAAAGTATGGTCCAGTGTATCACTTTGTGAGTTATTTTATTTGAATGGCATTTTTCTGAAAATGTTCAACTAAAATTTTATAAAGAAATTTTAATATTGACAAGAACGGGAAGCACAAAAATTTTAGAAGACTTAAGAAAACGAATGGCAATTTTGCTATGTACATGCATAAAGAGTATCTGGTATTTATTATGGCCATCACCTTCACTATATAATATAAAACTTTTTTTTTCAAATTTCTCTGAAAACTGAAATAGATAAAGATCAAAGCATGCCATTCAAGCATGGCTACAGGTGTGTATCTATACGATAGCTTTAGATAAAATAAATGAAAAGAGCCCTTATAAAGCAAATAGATACGTTTTAATTTTTGTCTGTACATTTATCAAAATGAAACTTTCATTTCCTTATATTTCGCAGAACGAGTTAAAGACATTTCATAAATCGTTGCTGGCGTTTCTAATTGGATTTTTATAGTAGAGAATATATTATATCTTCTCAAACCAGATGCTAACCATTACGGAAGAAAAGTGAAGTATCATTTGTGAATATCAAGTAGGCGGTTAATAAATAGCTTATTGCATATTGTGATATAACACCATTATTGCCTTCCTGGGTGTTATTGAAAACCAACATGACTTTAATATCGTACCAGTATATATCATATATCATGTATATATAAGTAATAGATGACGTCATTGGGTTGTGGAACTAACGCTCTGTTGTAATCCGGCTTTAAAATGGCGTGTTTAAATCTATTTTCAATAAACAAGATATGTTTACATGTATATTACACATTTTCTAGGGTCATTCAGTCCGCGAAGATATGGCAAGTATTGTCCGCGAATAAATGAATGAAATTCATTGTGCTGAGGTTATGTTATTATTTAATATGTATAGTTTTATTCCAGATATTTTATCATCAAAAACTTAAATAATGGCCATCCCTCTTCAGATGTTCTAAGTTAATCATATGTCTCAACAAAATGATCAAAAGTCGAATTATAACTATCCAACATCTGTTTATTTTAAATAATATGTAACAATAAGTGAGCAAATTTCAGCAGTGTTACTTCGAAAGTTAGACACTGTTCTATAATGAAGTTTGAGTCAAACGTACCAATAAGATAAGGTGGCGACATGGCCGAGTGGTTAACGCGTCGGACTAGTAATCTAATGATCGCTAGCCGCATGGGTTCAAACCCCGTCAGGGGCAAGTCGTTTGTTTCCTCGAGCAAGAAACTTTACACTCATTGCTCAGTACTGGTTGGTTCCAGGAACGGATTCGAAAGTGTGTCTATAAGCTTGAAGCTTCCTACACAATCGAACTAAAATAAATTCTGTATAAACCAATAAGATAAAAGTTCATTTGCGACTATATATTAACATTAAATAAACCGCATGCTTTGAAAAGTTCAATGTAGGGATTTTCCTGTACATAGACTATGTTTTTCCCGCAAGAACGTTACCAGATATCTGGTGACGTAAAAGACTTTAAAAGATGTTTAAAAAATCATAGAAATTCCAAGTAACTAAAATATTATTTTTCTTGTTATCTTTTCTTATATTTTTTGCATGACTCTGTTTTCTGACCGGTGAATTCCGGAGTTAAGGATAACGAAACATGTACTAAATCATTTCCAGTACGGGGAGACTGCGATGATAAAATATCTCAGGGACTCAAATAATTCACTGTTGATGATGATTGACGATTTTATAAACATGATTGGATATAAGAGGCTTTTTCGTTGATTTTGAAATATGATGTTTTTTCTTCTTTTCTCGACACCAATTAAGTTAAAACAATGCACGAAAATAAAGACCGGCTTGAGGCCGAAAATTTAGGAGACTTACATAGAAAGTAGAGATCTTAACATAACATGTAACTCCAAGCTATGATTGGTATTTGCAGAGTATTTGATACCCGGAATAATTCGTATGATTGGTATTTGATACTCGTAATAATTCGGCTTTTACTCAATGTTTCCAATGAATGAAAGTATAAACTTAATATCACTGATTTATTTTAATAAAGGAGTCAGACAACACGAAGGAACCACTGAAGTAGGTCGATACTGTAACGACGTTGGTAGAACGTCATAATACTGATAATGAGCATAATAATATGCAAAAACTTAAGTTGGTGAATTGACATAAGGGAATGCTTCCCTTATATAAGGACATAAACTACTCTTGGTGGTGAGCTAGCTTTTCACCGACAGGGTTTGTAAAACGTTACATTTGGTGGCAGTGTTGTGGTAAGTAGACAACTGGAGTTGCCGTACCCAATGATTTTCCAGACGAGACTTCTCGGAGGACAACGTTGGTAGAACGTCATAATACTGATAATGAGCATAATAATATGCAAAAACTAAAGTTGGTGAATTGACATAAGGGAATGCGCCCCATATATAAGGACACAATAGATGGTGAGCTAGCTCTACACCGACATGGTTTGTTTGCCTTAAAACATCACAATATTGTATAAAACATTAAGATTCAAAAAGCAAGCAATGATCGAGAACGAGTGCTGTCAATCTGAACAAAATCTCTAAAACTTGGTTCTTGTTTATGATAGATTATAAAACGTGTAAAGCCAATAGACATAGGGTGAACAAAAACTCATTTCATTTATTTGTCTTCTTTTATTAAAACAATTATTTTGTTAAATATGTTAGTGACTACTTTTCTGTCGACAAATATTATCATTGTCCGTTGTTGTTTAATTGATTACACAGTTGTTGCTGGTGACATTGACGTGTGAGAGACGCTCGATCAGAAAATAAATTGTTCTTGTGTGACAAATTGCTGACTGTTCCAAAACTCTTAAATTAGACATTGACGATCGACACAAAATTTGCTAGACGCTTCGAATAAACTAATTAGGTGTACCTTGTAGACTTAATAGAATATGTTATATTCATGCACAGAAAATTAAATTTACTGCAGTAAACATTATCAAGCTCTACAGCAGAAAATTCAGTCTTGCTGACCATGTAAGCAGCATAGCGAAAAAGAGTTACGGGTTTCTTTTGAAAAAAAGGTTGTCTTGAAAACTGCCATTGGCTTTACGGTTGTAGAAATATCGTTAGCCTTAGCATAACAGGGTATGCTGTCGAAATCAAACATGTAATAAATCAAATTCAAGCAAGGAATCAAACTACTGGTGTTATATAATTGATGAAATACTAAAATAATGTTATACTCATACAAACAGAATCTCCTCGTGTTAGCACCTCATGCACATTTTCTAAATAAATATTTTGGATTTGATTTTTTTTCATATTTAACACAGACATTCTTTGTTTTATTGACAAAGAATATACACAATGCTCTAATTGAAACAATTTCACGAGAGAAATAATGTAAATATTGTAATATAGTAATTATTTCTTCCTTCAACTACGAAAAAAATCGGTATTCTTTGTACCTTAAACTAACGTTAATAAAACTTCAAAGTTATAAGATAATTTATAAATAAGCAAAATTAACCGGGATTCTTCCCTTAATAACATATTTCGTGTGAGAAAACATCCGGAATTTGTAATCCGACAAGCACACAATGCTCTAAATATAATAATAGTATTTTGACGAGATGTGAATGAATTTCGCATATAAACATGTTACATGTAGATATGTTTTAGCAATTTCATACATTTTTAAGATTCCTCATAAATGATTAATTTAACATATCTATTATTCGTTGAACTAATATTTCTCTTCTTGTATAAGCAGATGTCTTTCTGTGTATAATATAAACTGTGTTCTTCTCATTCCCGTTTGATCATTGACGCGCCGATTTGATGCAAAAATGCTCGTGTTTTGTGAAGCCATGTATAATATCATTACAATACATTAGATTTAAAGGCAGATCATTTCTATAAAACTTTTTTTTTATTTTTTAGAAAGGTTAAACATGGGTTCAGTAATGTTTTAATTATATATTTAAAGCATGTTAGAGGTTAAACAACTGCAGATATTAGAACTGAAACGTGCAGTAAATATGTTGTAATGATAGCAAAATGTAAATAACGTATTAAATTGACTTACATTCAAAATAAAAAATAACATAATCATGTCAATTACCAAAGAGCAAAAGAAGCAACGGATAGTTCATTACATTTCAATGCTTTGTTCTGTAAATTGCATATACATAGAAAAAGAATTCTCTGTACCATGTTTGTATAGTCCTTAGAATAAGGGTTTTGTATTAAAGCTTTGCAATACGTAAACTAGACTTTGCTTTGCATAGCATGATATTTGCTATGCTTTGTTGCTATTGAAATTAAACGGTGCGCGTTTGATTCATGTCCGCTATAATAAAACGTGTTTTTTTTCAAACTCACATATTTATATATTATTGATTCATAATGTTGCACCTTATCAAACCTTTCCTAATATAACATTTTTTATTTGGCTCAGACTAACAGACACACACACCAGAACCATGATTATCGTTTTTTCCCACATTTATCACCCATGTTTTAAAATCCTTTCTATATGAATATTGCCTGTTAAAAAATCTTGTCCGGCGAGGGTAGAAGCCAAATTTAGAGCGGCACGCACAATTCTATTCGGATTACATTAGCTAAATCCGTACTCTAGTTTCTTTTAAAATATCATCAGAAGTTACAGTAATTACTTATACGCTGATGTCACGCAATAAATACATACGTCACGGTAAAATTGTTTTTTCTTCTTTCTTCTCTCTTGTATTTATGATGAAATAAAAACAATTTTCTTTCTGCTCGTTTGATTTGACACATGTCTGGGGTAATTGGAACTTTATACAAGATAACAAATAGTCCTGAAATCCGGTCTTTAAATTATCTCCTGTCTTGTTAAAACTGAAACATTTATATACTGGTAATATCATACAAGATACCATATTCACAAAATAGTTTCGCATTTTAACCTACCCGAATCAATCTTCTCATTTTTTCTCGTTTTATCTCAACAATCATTTCTCTTTTATCTCCTGGAAGCTCAAGTTTCGTTCAGAAATAATTCGCAGCTTAATTATTTAATATTCATTTAAATTTAAAGCTGTTAAAAATGAATTATACTGTTTCAAAGAATATTACAATACTGCCACGACTTAACTAAATAGTATTAGTACTTAGTATAAGTACATAGTATAGGTATATAGTACTAGTACATTGTATTAGATTATAGTGTTAGTACTTAGTATAGGTACATTGTATTATTACGTAGTATCAGTTCATAGTATTAGTACATAATTATTATTAGTACATAGTATAAATATATAGTATACTATAGGTACATAATATTAGTACATAGTATAAATATATAGTATAGGTACATAGTATAAATAAATAGTATAGGTACATAGTATTAGTACATAGTATAAGTTCATACTATTAGAACAAAGATATAAGAGAAAAAAATTATTTCATCTTGAAACGTGTCAAAAATTTGTCAAATTAAATAAAAGAAACAACATAAATACAGGTCAAAATATATGTCATTTTATATTTACACTAAGCTATTCTTGATTCTTAAATAGAACTAGGAGTAAATCCAGTGACCTTCAAAATGTGCCTGTGCATGTAAAATTGATAATATCTTTCAATGTATGTACTAGTATATCATTTCAAATAAGCAATGTGCTTAACATATGACGACGATGGTGGCCATTTCACAAACTGTGTTTCCTGGTCATGTGCAATAATCTTATGACGTATGTTATAAATGAGCTGCGTCATGACAAAACCAACATAGTGCGTTTGCGACCAGCATGGATCCAGACCAGCCTGCGCATCCGTGCAGTCTGATCAGGATCCATGCTGTTCGCTATCAGTTTCTCTACTTGTAATAGACTTGGTAAGCGAACAGCATGGATCCTGATCAGACTGCGCGGATGCGCAGGCTGGTCTGGATCCATGCTGGTCGCAAACCCATTATGTTGGTTTTGTCGTGACGCGGCTCAAAAAGAAATATTATTTTGTATAAAACGTAATGTTAATGATATTTTTGAAGGGTTTTAAGTCACACTTACATTTTCATATAACATTACATGAAAAGCAGTAAATGTTTACATGGTATAATGATATCAAATTCAAAGAAAATATAATTACATTTTACGTTTCCTCATCTATAACTTGTGCACGGTAATGGGTTGCTTGAGTTTGATTCTATTTTTGAATTACACGTAAAATTGCTTAGACATTTTATCTAAAACTCATTTGTTTCTTTATTTTTTTCCTGCGATATCTAGAGTATTGGTTTAGAGATGAAAGCTACTTGATTTCAAGAGAATATTAAATTCGCTGTGCTTCCAAATTATTTTCATTTCTCGAGATAATATTGTCAAGTTCTCCAAGTGCTGATGTTTTTCTTGACTGAGTATCAGTATTTTATGCAGCAAAATGTGATTTATTGTAACATTTAGTACACAATAAACTTCTTTATAACAGACGAAATATGCACGCGCTACGGATTCTCTGAAACTGTCGCTTAATTAAAGCAATGTATTACCTCCCTTTTTCATAGAATGATATCAAATAAGAATATATTACCTCCCTTTTTCATAAATGCCGTATCTATAAATCAAGAAAAGAAATGAAGTATAAAAATATCTTTGAGTTTATTCAACAAAAGTTTGTATTAAAATGACATTCGAAATCCATATTGCACTTTGTGTGGTCATTTATGACTTTGTTTAATTTCTTCCATTTGCAGGATTTCTGTTGGATTGACTGAAATGTGATATGAATACTTGCTTTATAATAATGATAATGATAATGATAATGATAATGATAATAATAATAATAATAATAATAATAATAATAATAATAAAAATAACAATATTAATAATGATAATAATAATAATAATAATAATAATAATAATAATAATAATAATAATAATAATAATAATAATAATAATAATAATAATAATAATAATAACAATAATAATAATAATAATAATAATAATAATAATAATAATAATAATAATAATAATAATTATAATAAAAATAATAATAATAAAAATAATAATAATTATAATAATAATAATAATAAAATAATAATAATAATAATAATAAAATAATAATAAAAAATAATAATAATAATGATAATGATGATGATGATGATGATGATGATGATGATGATGATGATGATGATGATGATTATAACAATAATGAAGATGAAAAAATAACGCCATATACTCGTATGTGATATTATTCTATTTATTTTGAAAAATGTGCTGAGTAGATGATTCACCAACAAACTTTGTCTAAACTTTTTCTTCTTAAAAAAATATAATCTTATGTAAATATTCACTGGCGATTTTTATCAACCCTTAAAATTGCGATAACGGTTCTAACTTCAATTAACCAAATTTTTATCAATTAATAACTGCTTACTTTTTATTACTTTCTTGAGGTTGTAAAGCTTTTACTAGTTCAAACTCATTTATTTTATTTTCAAACTTAATTTAGCGCCAATATATTTTGTAGCAGACGACACCAGCGTTTAAACGGAGCAGACGACATAAAATCGATTGAGAGAACATGTTCCCTGTTGTTGATGATATCTAGAATATCTGTAACAACATGAACATGAGCCCTGGCAAGTTATCTGTAATTATTTTATCTTGTCCACGTTCAAAATAACTTGCTATTGGGAAATCTATGACTGTTTGTTCTAAATTAAGCATGCATTTTAAATATTTTAATATGGGAATTCTTCCTGGTTGTTTGAAAAGGAGGGAAATAAGATTACACATAAAATGTTATCATACAATAGAATGTATGTTATCATTATCACCGTTCTATGACATTGTTTTATATATTATATGTTCTGTGTTTATGACTATGTACAAATATGTATACGTCAATAAAATATTTATATATCATGTTTATTTACTTCCCTCCTGTCCTTATAAGCCCTAAATTTCTGATATAAATAAAAAATGTACCAGTTACAGGTTTTTTTTTCTAGACTTATGTAAAAACAGAAAAATATTAATAAACTATCACATTTGAAACAGATTTTCATACCCTAGATGTGCATAATTTATTACCTATCAAGAACAAATAAAATTTTATCTTCATACAATAGATCAACTATTTCAAGCACTTTTTGAAATACAGTTAAACAATTTCAGATGATTCTATCAAATTCTATTTACCCAACAACTTTCTCTAGCGAGAACACTCTTAAAGTTTGATTATTCTGTTTATATAGAGGATTTTCTGATCTTGTTTTCCCATTAAAGGCTAAAATAACAGAACACCGTCTAAAATAATTTCTTAATGCGTTTTGTGTTTTGCAATATAGAGATGAAGTACTGGTATTTTCATATTCTAAACGCCAGCAGTAACGCTGTCAGGGTCAATTTTATTGGGTTGAGTAAAACCAGCCGCCTATTTTGTATATTGATGGAAAATACGACGGACTATTCCATAACTTTGAGCGGGACAAGTTCATGGCAACACAGTAGCAGATACAAGCTTAAAACGACATGTTTTCCCGCCTAAAACAGACAGAAAATCCGGAATCAATGAAAACATACACTAAAGGTAAGAATTGAAGACCCAGTTCATTCAGTGGGCTGTCCATGAGTAATGTTGATAGGTGTAACATTTCTAGCCCCACCCCTTAGCACCGGTTAAAGCAGCATGTACAATTTTCGAGACAGGAATCATATATCACAAAGGTCCAGAAAAAAAACAAACCACTAAGATAAAGTACATATGCACCTGTTCCACGTGAATCGTTTTAAACTGAGGAGACAAATACATAATAAAGATATTTCATCGTCCATGCCGCCGTCATAGAAACGCATGTGACGCCCCTGGGGATGCAACTTGCAAACCCGGGGTCCATAGACCTTACACTGTTACAATAGCTACCGTAAGCTTACAGGGGTATCATTCTCTTAGAATTAGCAGATACCGGCCGTTGAAGGTTTTGTTCACAGCTTTAAAGCGTGTATTATTATCAACTTATGAAGATAAATGACCTTGACCTTTTAATAGCAAACTTGGGCAGATAATTTTCAAAATTTAATAAAGACTTTTAACGAACCAAATCTAAATCAACATGGTGTATTTTTTTCTATTTGGGAAAGGTTTTAAGAGAAAGGAAGTTTTGATTTTATGTAAATACAACAATATCCCATTAGAAATTCCCGATAACATAAGGAGCGGCAAAACGATTAATGTGCAATCAAATTATATCACAGAACTTAATTTCCTTTTTTTTAAATCTAATTTCGTTCTCGACAGAAATGTTATTACCAGCAAAGGATTATAATGTTACAATAATAAAATTGTTGTCAAAAATAAAGTAGATATTGAAATAAAAAATAATTCTTGCTAAAAATTGAAGCGTTGAAAAAAATACTCATAATACAAGGTTTATTCAAATCACATTTGTACTAAAAATACGTATTTAATATTATATAGCTTACTCATGTGTTTATATCATATTATATATATATGGTTATATAATACACAATGTGTGTTTATCTAATTTATATATGCGTTTATAAATACATATATGCGTTAATACAATACACGTATGCGTTTATAAAATACATATATATGCGTTCATACAATTCATATATGCGTTTATATAGCACACATATATATATTTAAACAATTCATTTATGTTATGCATTTATGAAATACATATATGCGTTCATACAATATATTTATGTGTTTATGTGACACATATAAGCAATTATATTATACATATATGCGTTTATATATTACATATTTAGTGATATTAATATTGAATCTAACACATCAAAGAGGTTACAATTCAAATATCAAAATAACGTTCTTTTTGACTTATTTCCATACACGAGCAAACCTTAAATTGATATTGAATATATATACAAAAATAAATGATAATTATGCTATTCAATATAGAGACGAGAAAAGTTATGTCTGAAAATAAATGTTTCTCAGTTCGATGTTTAAGTATATAGAATAATCAAATTTGGCAAGGTCGAACAATACTAATTTTACAATAGTGTACCTTCTTCTGTCCCCTGTGGTTTTTCAATAAAGGTTGAGCTTTTTGTATTCCGTGGCCTTGATGTAAGCATTTATGTGTATATATACCATGAAATATATTTTGGTAATTAGATTATAAACTATTTTTCTTTACGAAATACTTGCATGTTTGTTTTGCAATGTGGAAATAAAACGAACATGACTCAATGAAAAAAAGAAGAAGAAAAAAAAAGAAACAACCAAACCAAAAAACCCCCAAAGAAACCCAAAAAACCAACAACAACAACAAACGAGCTGAGGTCTGTAAATATAGGGATAAATACGGAATGCCGTTAGGGCCATCGCCTATGAATGTGTTGATCTGAAACGCGATAGTCGATAGTACGATGGAGAAAACGCGAAATCACGAAACCACGATGGTGAAAACGCGATAGTACAATGATGAAAACGCGACAGTACGATACTACAATGATGAAAACGCGATAAACTATCGTGTTTTCACCATCGTACTGTCGCGCTTTCACCATCGTAGTTTCGTGATTTCGCGTTTTCATCATCGCACTGTCGAGTATCGCGTCACAGATCAAACCATTCATAGGCGATGGCCCTAACGGCATTCCGTAGATAAATGGATATGGAATACCTAAGTAAGATACAAATTATCACAGCGAGTAAGCAATGTAGAATATTTCTTCTCATCTATACGTAATTATTACTAATTTTCTTTTCAATAAAAGAATTTCCGGAAACGTTTGACAAAAACATATTACGAAAACAATAATAATAGATGGGTGTACAGTCGAGACTGCCTAAGCGACCCCCTGATTTAAACGACTCCCTGTCTTATCCGACCTTGTTTCAGTACTCCCAACGCATTTTCCTATATAAATGGTCTGAATTAAACGACTCCCTGTCATATGTGACAAGCGACCCTAATTGTCTGGTCCCAATGCAATGTTTTGTCTGATTTAAACGACTTTCACACCTTTTAATTGTCCGTTAATCTGATAAAGATTACCTATTTTAACACCCAGAGGGCCAAATTAATTAAGTCCAATTATAATCCAGCACTGTAGCAAACAAAGTCTACACACCTCTATCTCAATTACACAGTTAGCATGTATACCAAGTGACGTAGCTTCGGTTCATGGAAATCATGATGCAATCATGTGTGTGTAATGTACTGCCTGAGTAAACTGGGTTAAGACCTGTGTTAATTTTTTTTTTCATTATAGAGTGCCCATGGAAGATTTTTTAGGCAGCATTTTTTTAATTTACCTTTCTATGGCTGCATAATTAATACGGAAAAATATTGATACCAAACCAGAAAAAGCTTTGGATATGGATATGTTTACAGTAAAGATCCTGTAACACAATTTTTTCACGGCTTTATTTCATAAATATGATGCTCAAATTAAGATTTGTAAATATTGTAAGTTCAAATAAGCATAATTTAGAAAGATATCACCCAATTTAACATTTCATGTAAATAAAGGCCATTAAAGGGAGGTAATTAGAACTTTATTTTCTATAAATTCTAAGTCAAATTTTCCGATAAGAAATCAGTGCATGTAATTTATTGATTAAATATAATGTGCACAAATATTTGCAATAAACATTTTACATATTCTTTGATGTTTGAAAATGGTTTTATTTGCATAATTATATCCATATATTTTTTTGCAAGATACGTGAACTCAGTAACACTATCAATGTTCTTTAAGTCACATTGGATATAGACACATAGATGATATTGAGACTGTATTTAGAGACTCCCTGTCATATGCGACCTTTTTCTGAAGGTCCCTTGGAAAGTCACATATGACAGTCTCGACTGTATATCTTATTAATAAAATGGGTCAAATCAACAAACATGTGGCGTTCTAAAGTTCTTCAAACAAAAATCGGGTATACTTAAAAAAATCTGTTTGGTTTTATAGATAGAAAGTTTTTACTTGAATTTTATTAATAAAACAAACTTTTGTGAACGAAATAAATAAATAAGTTTCACATTAAAGCTTACCACCCACATGGATAAAAAGTTGTTTTAATGTTTTAACTGTTTTACAAATCACATCAAGAAGTTATTCGCCGCATATCTTCCTCACTGCATTTTGTTTACATTAAATCTGTTGATACGTTTGTTTTGTAAGCGAAGTTTTATCAAAGAATGAAAGACATAAAACACATTTATCTCCAGGTTTACAATAAGACTTATCACACGGATATGAATGTAATTGACGAGTGATAAAATGCAATACCATGTTATGACAGCTATGTCATAAACAGTTGCCCAAAATGAGAAAAACAAATATCAGTTTTTTTTCATAGAGATTCAAAATTTTTTGATAAATCTTGAATTGTTTCTTTTAGAAATTTAGAGCATTGTCACATAATAGTCAAGAAGTAAGACTGACGGGCAAATAACAAAAAGTGATCTTTTCCTATCATAAAGTACAAGTAAATATTTGTATGTTCGTAACATATGACACATACTGTATGCTGCGAATTTATAAATTGACATTCATATTGATAACATTCGATTTGAAGACCTTTGGCCCGTCATATGTGCATATGAAGCAGTAATGGTCGCTACCTTCTTTGGACAGAAAATATCTTAGAATTCAATACAATTTATTATATATTCAATCACACTTACTCAACATGCATGAACAAAAAACTTTCTACTTTCACGTAAAATATAATAAAAGAAAACATATGAATGGAAAATATCAGTCATGTTTGACAGTGTTTGTGTTTGCAGGAAAGAAAAGTAATAACAATATCATTAGCAACAAAGAAACAACATGAAAATGCTGGTTTAATACTTCAAACATTATATTTCTACAGGTAATTAAGATAGGACTCTACTTGTAGAGTGATGTCCTATGGTGACAGTTTGTGCCATGTCGTACTTTCGCCTATTACCCATATCATTCACCTATTACTCTAATCATTCATATATTTCCCATCCACATATTACTCACATTATCCACATACTACCCATATTATCCACCGATTACCCATATCATATCATTCACATATTTCCCTAATCATTCACATATTTCCCATATTATCCACCTACTACCAATATTATCCACCTATCACCCATATCATCCACCAACATAATTATATTACCCATATTATTTATATATCACCATATCATTAACCTATCACCCATATTACCCACCTATTACCCCTATTATTCACCAATTACCCATATTATTCACCTGTTATCCTATATTATCTACGCTTTACGCATCATCCACTTATTACCCCTTTTATTCACCTATTACCCATACCACACACCTATTATTACTAGCCCTTTCAGTCACATGTTGCCAAGTTCTTATCTTTGATTAATCTCTTTTTATTGACCTATCAGCCTCCTTAACCTGATAAACCACACTTCACCATACCACGTGTGTATTACTATCACCACACATTACATGTAATACCATTTACATGTACTCATGTTATAGCCCTGCCATTCTTCTATGTTATTCCCTGCGGTCTGGAGACCGCAGGGTATTGGTACGCGTTTAACTTTTGAGGCATGGAGGAGCACGTGACCTGTTTTCGGTACATGGAGGAGCATGTGATCTGTAAACCGTATATGATTGGTTAATTGACCTTTTCGAAAACCCAGCTAAATACCGTTTGCCGGTACGTTACGGATTTACCTGTAGGGAATTAGTCCGAATTACACCTAATTGAGAACAAGAATCTATTCGTGATATTTATAATTTTCTATAATTATTTTACCGTTTAAGGTGGAAAAACTTGAACGATGTCTTTGAAAATTATCAATGTTTCTTCAATATCTATCTCAAATTTTACAAACAATAAATTGTTTATACTGAAAATCTACAAAATAAAAATATTCGTAGTGACATCTGCCATAATAAATAGAGATATTTTCTGCGTAAACTTGTGTGTTTACTTTATTTTTTTTATTTTTTGCTCGGAATTATTCATAAAATGGTAGGCCTATTTAATCATTTTCTTAAAAAGAAATAATTGTTTTATGTTCGACCTTCTCCGGTCTTCAACGGTCACATACAGTTTCCAAAGACCTTCTTCTATATTGTTCGATTATGGTCAACTTTGTTCCTGTTACAAACGTTTATTTATTCCCCCCCCCCCCAAATAATGTTGAAAATAGTTAAATGAAATAGCTTTATATCATTAAAATGTTCACCGCAGGAAACCATTTTACTTGTACATGTTTATAATGCACACAAGAAAATTTCAAACATGACATAGAAAATGTTCATCAGTTGAGAGCATATTTGTTTATCAGGGAACACCGCACCTTGTTATAATCACTTTCAAAGTTTATTTACATCGCAATGTAAATCTTGGCAAAGAACGATTTCACTTTCAAAATACAGGGAACTTTGATGGCTCGGAAAAAAAAGGAAAAGAAGTAAAAACAAAATCTTAAACGACAAGGGAAGTGATAAGGTTGAGATTTGAAAATTCCACAAAACTTTTTAATGTCTACAATCTAAAGAATTTTGGATTTTCACAGAGAAAGAACATCTTTAGACATTGGCAAGATGTTCTAACTTGAATCTTTATATTTCTAATTCGCCAGGAACGATTTCTATGAACTGTTCTAACGGACAAAATATTATAATGTCATAGTAAGAATTCAAAATAATTACCGGTTAAAGAAGAAGTTGGACAAGTCAGCTATAGCGAGGGAAGAAATAAAAGGGCATCTTATTAATCGTAATGTAGAGATCTGGTTCAGTTTTAATCTTCCATATTCTTCCCATTTTTACCTCATTTGATTCTTGTTATCAATTTATATAAAGTTCTATCAAACTGTAAAATGTTTCAACGTTATATCTAGAGACAACAAATCTTAATTTACTTTCAGATATTACATCAGATGGTGTTGTAATGCAAGTCTGTGTATTTTGGATAAATCACGGAAAGACTAAATAATTCAAATCCCCGGACACAGATAGTGACGGTAAAACTGCTCCAGTAACAAAACCATCTGTTGAAACTTTAATGAATTTAACAGTAAATGTTTTCAATAAATCAAATGACACTGCGTTGATAAGGAGTTCCCAACAATTTAAGTATATTTCCCTGTATACATGTCATTAGATACAATAAAATATGTCGTCTGCGGCAATTCCTGAACTGTTGATTAAACTTACTCCCAATGCTGGTGCTTCCACATGAACAAATGAACCAGGCATGTCAAATAAATTACTAAAATATAAAACAATAAAACTGGAAAGCGAAGGAAATTGCAGATAAAGCATACTTTAATAATGTATGTATCGTGTATTTCAATTTTAATGTAAATGACAAAATGTTGCAATGTATATATAAAATCTGTAAATCATTATATGGGGATGCATTACATATATGAAAAGTAAACAGTTTTTTATTATACATAAAGAGACGTGTTTATTGTTTCATTGTCAAATAGATATAGGTCTATTTGTTTTAGTTTTTGTTGATATCATTTTGTTCTATTTTACTTAACGAATGATTACGGCCTCCATGTTAAAAAAATCAAATGTTTGCAGACTTCACCATAAATGATCTAAATTTCTTATCTATCATGTTTGTTTGTTTGTTTGTTTGTTTATTTTATGTGAATATTTTTTTTTAAACTTCATCAACTTTGTCTACCTCACGTTTTATATTATAAACTTTTTAAGAAAATTAGCGTTTGTTTGTAAATATACGTTGATATGTGTAAGTATACATGTACACATATTTATAGACAAGAAAGTACTTATAATAAAATCGTACATTTTACATGTATATCTTATAATTGTGTTCCATATATAATCCATGGTATAAATATAGTCGAAATGTGAAAAAAAATACATAAAACAATAAAAAACGAGCGTCTGTGTAAATTATTTCATGCATCTTTACAAGCGTCTATAGTTTATGATTTCCTTGATTGATTATCTGCAAAAATGGCGACAATAACGCTGCGATTTTATCTACAACTAATTAACGATAATCAATTTAACAATTACCAAGAAGTTTCCTTAACCATAATTGTATAAAATAGCGCAAATTTTAATCGAGTAAAAAACGATACCAGATCTGCAAACACTCGATATAACTTGATTACATAATTCTATTTCAAGAATAAGTTCTAGTAACGTTTAAAGTATTTTGAAGTATTCTTGTTCGAATCTTTTTTGGGCGGCATATAACACTTGATTTGATCATGTTTTGCGACGACTGCTATTTTACAGGCGATGTCTCTTATGACAGGAACTTTTACTTATCAAGATTATTGTTTGATAAAGAAGGAAAACTTGTTTCAAGAAATATCAAAAACCGGTTGTTCATGGTTTTATATTTTCAAATATATACGGGACATTATGTCTTTATGCTAGATTCTCCATCTTTCATTCGTTTTGCATTTAATGTCTCACTTTTTTCTGTTCCTTACATTTTAAGTTGTTTTTTAAAAAAAATGCAATTAATTATTATTATTTGATGGAAAAAGTAGTTTATGTATCATTGATTTTATTTATTTTGATTTATTTTATGCAACATTACATGCTCATGTTATTTTTGATTTTTTTAATTTCATGAACTTGATTTAACACGATAAGAAAATAATGTCACACGGTTATTACTGTAAAATTGTATTGATTTCGTTAAAAATTGAGAAATCTAAATTGTAGATAAACAAATAAAATCAACATACATACTAGAGATAAATAAATGAAAGTGGGACTTAAAATGTTATCTTAAATTACAAAATGATATCATAAATTTCAGAATGATTCAACACACAACAACAACAACATATTCTTATCACGCCTTGTTAGTATGAAGTTTATATGTATTGTCCCGCCCTTTATTTGAGTCAGTCTCTACTTTATCTATCATAAAGTGTTCTTAATTATACATGAACAATAGTCTGTATATAAACACCACTATTTTTCCGACAAGAAAATTCTCATATCGTACGCTACAAGCACGTGAAAAACATGCTAGTTTGAAGAATAGTGAACTTGTAGTGTTTGAATGACAGAATAGAGATAAGGCATAGATACAGAAATTCCTCGTAAAATTTATGTCTGCATTTTGGAGAGTTGTGTCTGAGAGTGCACTACCTCTTACATTTCTGCTAGAATGTTTTCTCGTGGTAAAAAATGTGCTCCTTATAAAATTCTTTGCATTACTTGTTTTAAACACAACTACCCTCTGTGTGGCCAATAAATAGAAACATTAACTCTTTTAAAATACAATTATCAATTAAATAAAAAAAACAACAACAACAAAATATATATATAAAAAAACAACATTAAATGCGGTACAACACTAGCTAGCACTGGTTGTTTTTTATGTTATTAATTTACAAGATAATATGATGTTGATACATTGATGTCAGCTATTAATACAATGTATAATAAAATTATATTATGTCATACGAGTATCTTACATCGTTACATTTATTAATGTATTAGATACATTGCTGTACATTAAGAATGAGGAAAAAGCAACACTTGGTAGTGTCGGCGAGTCAACATTATTACAAATTTGTTTATCTGTAAAATAGTTCATTTTTGAGTTTACTGTTACATCTGTCTTATTTGATCAATTACTTGAATACTTTTACCTGTTACCAATTTCCTGCTAAAAAATATAAATAAACATTAATATAATTTATACTTAGGAGTATAAAATAACAGAACAGAACAAAGGTTTTATTTTTGATTTGTATACAAGTCCAATATTACATTCATATAAAACAATTTTAATAATAAAATATAATGTGACATGTGACAACAACATGTCTAGTCAAATACATCTTTAATATCTTTTTTACATTTAATTTAATGCAATTGTAGTTCTTACAAAAGTGCATTTTTAATAATAAGTAACATAAATTTTTTTTTTGTAATAGAAATGTATTAGACGAAGTCATTCTACATAGTGTTGGTTTGTTTATTGTAATATAATTAAAATGTACAAGTCAAATTAAAAATAATTATATATAATCAGTTTAAACACGTGCGTCACGTGCATTCACCATGTGTGATTTAGATATGTTCTTTTTTCTTTTTCTGATGTTTTTTTCTTCTGCATGTTTTATAGTAAAATTGAAAACACTATATTAAGTTCTCTCCTGGGTAAAACACATCTTCTGTAACCAAATTACATGTTCTTGTGAAAAACGAGGTCGTGCCTAATCTTCGTACTATAATTAAATTCCCCTATGTGTTCTCTCCTAGTCGCTTCTTTATTTCACTTGTCTCTATTGCATTCAAAGAAGACGTAATTAAATTCTACGCTCTCTCATTTGCTTGATGTAAACGAGTTTAAAAGACGTTAAGACTTATAACTTAATTTCTGCTCAGCTAAACTTGGACAACAAGTATTTATTGCCGAATTTAGTTTTTATTAAGAAGGACACGGCGTTGAACGTGTTTAAGAAAAACTCACTACAATGTTTTGATACAAAATTCGGTCTTATAGAGAACTTCTACATACAGAAAACTTTCAAGAGCCTGTGGTTTATCTTTAAACAAAGTCGTGCCAAACACACAAGCTTAAAATGTGAACTTGCGATGTTAACATTAAAATTGTTGTGCTTCAGACTCTTTAATAGAGCACGTTTGTAACAGCGTTTGTAGCTGATAATCGCGGTTTAACTGTATACACGGTTGCTATAAAAATACTTGTTATATCAAAAAGAAAGCATTTACATGCATGCAATATTTAAAATTCGTTAGAAAGACCTTTGACAGACTAAACATGCCCGTGTACAATATTGCACGTGTTAATTAGTATTGATACATGTATAATTGGTTTCTGAATACATGTACAGTAGCATGAATCCAAAGCTTTTAACACTTCTCATATTTTTGACAAGGAGACAGGTGTTCGTGTTCTTTCACGCTTACAATTATCTCTGTAATTAACGGTTCTTCGTTTGAAATATCGATAATTAGTAGGCGGAGTAATAATCAACTATATGCGCATGCGTGACGCTCAAGGAACTATGCAAAGAGTACTTGCATATGCACTTCACTGAGATGTTTACAA